>NC_137979.1:24511880-24759256 GCF_963924665.1 Micromys minutus | reverse complement strand
CCTCTCTTCTTCCTGAAAATTATACTGCTGACCAATGGTAAAATTGTAATTCACCCCCCCTCACAAATAAAATATGAAAGATGTCTGCTTTTTGAGTTCAGGGTTAACTCTCCCTGCGAGGATGAGCGACCCCATGCACATGGAATAAAAGCCTCTTGTTATTACAGCGGTCTAGCATCTAATTGTGTTCTGTGGGTCATGCTCCTGAGCTAAGATTCCTCGGGATCTTACAATTACATCCATAATTATGGGTGCCAAGGAGCATCAAAGGTGCACGGGTGGCACAGGAATGATTCAGATACTTGCATTGAGATATTGAGAGCCCAGGGACAAGTTTGTGAAGGCTCTGTAAGGACAGATGACATTGTTTGTGCAGCATCCAAGCCTGCTCCAGGAGCTCAAGTTCCACAATAATAATCATGCAGTCCATTTGATCACTCCTCCTAGCCAGGACACCGGGGAACTCCAAATAGGACCTAATGTGTGAAATATACAGAATATGGGCTCTTTGTCATAAAAGTTCCTGTTAGAGGGGAATCAGGCACTCTTTAATCTAGAAGGAGTACATGGGCCACCTAAACTACATATAGGCTATCAGAAAAAAATGTTAACAACCTCATCCTGGTATATATCAAAAATAATTACTATCACCTTTAGCTCCCTCAGATCAACAGACTGAGCTTCTTAGATTCAGAGGAAGCAAGGATGACCACACTCACACACTACTGGGGAAAAAGAGGGAGAACTATGAGGCTTAATCATGAACAGGAATAGAGGGAAGGTTGAGAGTTGCCTGGCTTTGGAAAGGTGGTTGTCTAATGCTCCAGGGAACCCAATCACCACTTCCTGAAAGCTGATTGAATCCAACAAGGGGGACTGTGAATGCCTCAGTGAAAAAGGCAAAATGATTTTATCTGGCTCTCAAATGTAGGACCTCCTGGCCTCTGTCCATGATGTTAGACATTATCTTAAACTTGATGTTGAAGGTCAATTTAAATTTGAAATTGATCTTGTGCAGGGCAGAGTAGAATTGGTGTAGCCACATCAGAGAGCTACCCTGCCAAAATGCCCCCAATATGCCATTAGTAGCCCATAGGATTATAGCCAGCAAAGGTTTGAAGGGGCTATGTCACTCCAGACAGGCAGATGCCACCATAGTGTCCACTTATCTGAAGAATTCCTTTGCCTCTGTTGTAAGCCTGACTAGTGAGAAAACACTCGAGGGACCCTCCAGGAGGGAAAACAAGTGGTGCATCTATTGGTTGGGAATAGGCAAGAAGGGTCTGAGCCAATTAACAGTCCCACGTAGCTGGTGCAGCTCAGACAAGAAATATATTCCTTTAGTTTTGATGATAGAGGTCAGATTTGTTTGGTAATGGAGACTCCCAAAAATGCATAAGGAGAAATAGTCTGCATTTTCTAGGGCACAACCTTTATATTGAACCTTAGCAGAACAGTAGAGACAGCCTGTAGGCATCTTACATCAAGGTGAGCTATCAGATTTTTATTCATGCCACATACAGCTGGCAAATAGTGGGACTGTTTTTCATCCCCTGTGGCAGCCCAGTCCATAGGTCCAAACAGGTTTATGCATGTTAGCTTCCCACACATGCAGGCAAAGCAGCGCCTGAAAACAGAGGTGATAGGGGTTTGGAAGAGACAATTCTTTTTGACTAAGACTGGTGTGCAAGGGAGGGATGGCACTGGAGTGAGGCATTCCAGGCCAAGTAGTACCCATCTTTCCCGTATCTTTATTGATGACAGAAAGGTCTTGCCACAATCCATAATGGCCCAGTTTCTTGCGAGTAAAGATGGTGCTATTATGCCAGCTGGTCAAAGGTTCTAAATGGCCAAGGTTAAGTTGTTAAGTTGTTTCTCTACTAGCTCTTTGAAGGCTGACAGGTGTCATTATCACATCAACAGGAGGTGGCTATCTGGGTTAATATTCATAGCCTTGTGGCCTTTTGGTGAACAGTGGACTCTAGAATTGAGGGTGAACCTGGGATGAGTCATTTGGGGTAGGTTGCCCTAATAGGCCAATTTGATTATGCATCATAACAGCATCATAAATGGCACAGTCATCTGTTGCTAGTACAGCAACCATATCTTCCAGCAAGTATCTGCCCCATAGATTATTAGGCACATCACCTATTATAAAGGTAATTTACCCCTGGTTGCAATCAAGATCTTCCCAGTGTTCTGCTCTAAGAGTACACTGTTTGGGCACAAGAGTTCAGGTTCAGTGCACACACAAATACATACCCACACATGCACATGCACACAAGCATGTGCACACACACACACACACACACACACACACACACACACACCTCAGATTATGGAACCAGGCCTGAACTTCTGGAGAAGAAATTTTAAAACCTCCTTCTCCATCAGTACATTGCCATCAGTCTCCAGTGTTCATAACCATTTGACAGGCTACACATCAAGGAGGACAGTCATTACAGGGAAGTGGAGGAATACTTGTAGGTCCAGAATATTTATGGGTGTGTAGCTTCTTTTCTGTCTAGTGGAGCTGAAGGGTGCTCTTCTTGGAGTTTAAAAAAAGTGGTAATTGGGTTTTTGCAGACTGGAAGTCCTAGCACGGTGGAAGCCTTTGTTGCACTTGGGGCAATGCACATGCATGCTATTGTGTTTTATTTTAAAAAAAAAAAAAAAAGAAGAAGAAGAAGGAGCCAAGGATCTGTTTTGTAGATACAGGTATTGTACAATGGAGGAGTAGCTCTGCAGACCCCTAAAGTACTAGACATACAATGGATATATTATAAAATAGAGTTTATTTAGGCATGGGAAGGGGAGTTGAGAAGGGAGTAGAGGCAGAAAGAGAGGGAGACAGAGAACGGGGAGATAAGGAGATGGGGAGCATGAGGGAAGGAGGAAAGGCCAGCCAAAACAAGAAGAGAAAGGGGGAAGAAGTGGGGAAAGGGGGAAAAAGAATCATGGAAAGAAGAGAGTTTGAGGGAATAGAAGTGAAGAGGAAGCAAACATCTCCTTTTATAGTAAGCCAGTTCTACATGGCTGTTGCAAAGTACATGTTGGGTGGATCCTGGAATGAATGCTAACACAGGTGGGCATTGGGATAGTACCTCCACAGATGCCTGGTCTAGCCCCATCCTCACAACGCTATCAGGTGGAGACTAGGAGTTGGAAGGCCTCTGCCCTTCAGCCAGGAGTGCACCAAGTAAGACAATCAGGGCTATGATTAACCTGCATGGGGAGGTCTAGATTGCATGTGGCCATGACTCACTTATGGAAGTCGTCACTGTAGACAACAGCCACTGCACTGCATGTAGGGTACAGAGACCCTCGCAAGTCAATTGGTATTGAGCATATTTTATGTGGGGCCAGGGTTCATCTGTCTCTCCACAGCCTCTGTGAATTTGACAGGAAATTCCTGGACCACAATTTTCGAGAACAAAAGGAAGCCTGAATCAAGGGCAGTGGTGACAAGGAGGTAACACAGGGCAAACCCAAGGCCCAGAAAACAATAGATAGAGCAAAGAGAACATGAGGGTCCAACCAGGGTCCACAGGGGTCCCCGTTTAGGTTCCAGATATTGTTCTGCCCCTCTACCCCTCTGCCCCTCTGCCCCTCAGCATGCCCTTGGGGATAAGGAATAAGGAACAGAATCAACCACACTGACTCTGGGAGCCAGGTGATAAATGGAAGCAGACACATATGTTGTAGTAGTGGGGAGTATCTTTATACTCTCCACCATGTCTCGTTGGCTGATTAAATGCCCTGATCACATGCTTTGTCTTTGTTCATCCCTGAGTGTCAGGCAGGTTCCAGGATTAGTAAATTTGTAAACTGCTTCACATGTGTGGGCCAATGCAGACCGATAGTCAGAACATGCTGACTCACTCCTCCTACACTGGACAAGTCACAGATATATGTGTGCAGCATAATATCACTAGAATTTGTTTCATTAGTTTCTTTCCAGTCATGTTTGGTCCTACTCTAGGTCTCTCCTCTAGTCAATCTCTGGTTCTGTGCTATCCAGGCAGTGTATGGCATGGGGCCCCTTTATCTACAGCTAGAGGAACAGACATTAAGAGGACCTTTATAAGAGTTACTTGCAGTGTAAAAAAAACAAAAAAAAACCCTCTTTGTAATGGTTAGCACTTGGGATTGTAATAAATGTATTGATATAAATATTTTATATCAGATATCCATCCGTATAGAATCTACATAAAAGAGCATGCTACATAACTTCAACACATGAAGGAGAGGAGCTTTAGTGGAGCACTCAGAGTAGGAAAGGTTGTCTTTGGTATCTGGCTACAACATCCTCCTCACCTTGCATAAACAATCCTGGAAGTGCACAATGGAAGAGGTACTGTCTAATATGATCTTCGTTCCTCTTAGCTTATTGCAAAACTTCATCATTTTAATATGATCTCTGTGTTCAGTGATGTGTCACTTTAAAAAGTTTAGGCAATGACTTCGTGACACCGGATGGCAATAAAACCTCTTTATGACCCTGCTTCTTTCAAACATAGCCTACTGGTGCTCACCCACTAATTTTGACATTTTTTCCTCTCAACTCCCCATATTCTCCACATATACACATGTTAACTTTTCAGAATAGTCTTTACCCTGAACAAATTTGTTGGAATCATTTTGTACAGTTGTCATTTGTATAATTTTCATCTTAACTTGAAATTCGTTGATCAACTGGGACAATTCAATTTACTTCTCTAAGAGCAAGGGGGAAAAGAAATAATGCTAGAATCTGGCAATGCCTACTGTGTGTTCATATTTTACTTTTTAAAACGTGTTCCTAGTGGGTGGCTTTATTTTGCTCTTGTGACAATCTCAGGTAGGTAGAGAATGTTGTTTCACAGACTGAAGAACAAAAAGTTCACTGACTTCCCATCTCACACAGAGGGGAATGAGTGAGCATGTGTGTGATCATAAACCAATTCCAATCTTTTCTCTCATTTCTATAGAATAAAAGTTTTGGTGGATGAAGAGTTGGCTCAGTGGTTAATAGCCCTGGCTGCTGTTTCAAAGGTCCTGAGTTCAATTCCCAACAACCACATGGTGGCTCACAACCATCTGTAATGGGATTCAATGCCCTCTCTGGTCTGACTGAAAATGGCTACTGTGAACTCACATAAAATAAATAAATCTCGGAAAGCCCATGGGCACTGTCCAAACACTCAGGCCCTTTGCCACCTGAAACAGCAGAGATCCAGAGACACAGGCAAGGTGAAATTGCACCGTGAGTAGCCAAAGCACAAAAATGGCTATCCTGAGCACAAGGAAAATGGAAAATGTGCCCCTGTGGCCCACAATAGGACCAGACTTCTGGCAGAGGGACTTCGGATCCGCCCCGAAAACCCAGGCTCACAGACTAAACACACATGCCCACAGTAAGGCACGGACCCTTGTCAGTGGGAACCAGGGTCTGCCCAGGAAAGGCACTAATTTAAGTTCAACTCTACAGGCCCTCTTACACCTGGACCAGAGGAGAGCCTGGTGCATAGGCCCAGGGAGAGAACACCAGGAGCACTCAGAGAGCAGAAAGTACTTTACTATCAGGAAAGGGGTCCATTTTGGCCTAGAGAAAGAACCAAGTCAGTAGTACTCAGGACCTGTGGGCACAGGGCTGAGCTACCAGAACAGCCTCACAAGAGCTTCCACACCTGAGCCCACAAAAACAGAGCTGAGTCACTGCTACCAGAACTCACTGCTTGCCCACTAAAAGCCGAACACTCAGAAACAATTTTCTTCCTGAGTCCACAGGCCCTCAGATCCACAGGAGACACAGATGCCAGTCGCTGACAAGACCTCATATAGCCACAGATACCAAGATGGCAAGAGAAAAATGAAAAAACTTAAGAAATGGAAACCAAGACAACATGGCAACATCAGAACCCAGCTCTTCCACCACAGCAAGCAGTGGATTGCCAAACACTCCAGAAAAAGAAGACTCAGACTGGAAATCATACCTCAAGACAATGATGGAAATCTTTGAGAAGAACATGAATAACTCCATTAAACAACGATGGGAGGACACACATAAACAAATAGAAGCTTTTAAAGAGGAAACACAAAAATCAAACAAAAAACTCAAGGAAGTACAGGAAAACACAGCCAAAGAGACAAGGGAACTGAAAATTGAAATAAAAACAATAAAGAAAACACAAAAAGAGACAACCCTGGAGATGGAAAACCTAAAAAATAAAATCAGGAGTTACAGATAAAAGCATCTCCAACAGTCTACAAGAGATGGAAGAGTTAATCTCAGGGGCTGAAGACAACATTGAAAGCAAAAAAGAAAAAAAGAAAGAAAAACACTCAGAGAAGATAGAAAAAACCAAAACCTCCAAAACCAAAATGTTCAGGAGATCCAGAACACAATGAGAAGATCAAACGTAAAGATAATAGGAATAGAAGAGGGTGAAGAATATCAACTAAGAGGCACAGTTAATATCTTCAATAAAATCCTAGAAGAAAACTTCTCTGCCCTTAAGAATGAGATGACCGTGAGCATAAAAGAAGCCTACAGAACTCCAAATGGATTGGACCATAAAATAAATTCTTCCTGACATATAGTAGTCAAAACGCCAAGTGTTGGAAACAAAGAAAGAACTCTAAAATCAGTAAAGAAAAGGGTCATGTAACATATAAAGGGAGACCAATTAGAATTACACTCAACTTCTCAACAGTGACTACAAAATCTAGAAGATCTGGACAGATATCATACAGACCTTAAGATAACACAAATGTCATCCTAGGTTACTATACCCAGCAAAACTCTCAATCACCAATTAGAATTACACTCAACTTCTCAACAGTGACTACAAAATCTAGAAGATCCTGGACAGATATCATACAGACCTTAAGATAACACAAATGTCACCCCAGGTTACTATACCCAGCAAAACTCTCAATCACCATAGATGGAGAGACCAAGATATTCCAGGACAAAACTAAATTTACACAATATCTGACCACAAATACAGCCCTACACAGAGTAATAGATGGAAAACCCAACACAAGAAAGGCAACTACATCCTAGAAAAAGCAAGAAAATAACTAAGCAAGAAAGACACACAGACATAATTCTACCTCTAAAAGCAAAAATAGCAGGAAATAGCAACCAATATTCCTTAATATCTGTTAACTTAAATAAACTCAATTCCCCAATAAAGAGACATAGACTATCAGACTGGATAAATAAACAGAATCCAGCCTTTTGCTGCATACAGGAAACTCATCACAGAGACAAAGACAGACACTATCTCAGAGTAAAAGGCTGGGAAAAAAACCTTCCAAGCAAACGGCCCCAAGAAACAAGCAGGAGTAGCCATTCTAATATCAAATAAAATAGATTTTCAACCAAAAGTTATTAAAAAAATAAGGAAGGACACTTTTTATTCATTACAAGGAAATTTTATTAGAAGGAATTCTCATGCCTAAACATATATGGTCCAAATACAAGAGCACCCATATTAATAAAAGAAATCCTCCAAAACTCAAAACATACATTGCATGACACACAATAATAGTGGGAGACTTCAACACCACACTCTCGTCAATGGAAAGATTATGGAAGCAGAAACTGAACAACGATGCAGTGAAACTAGAGAAGGTTATGAATCAATTGGAATTAATCAACATCCACAGAACATTTCACCCTAAAACAAAACACACACACACACACACACACACACACACACACACACCTTCTTCTCAGCACCTCACGGCACCTTCTCCACAATTGACTATATAGTCGGTCACAAAACAAGTCTCAATAGATATAAGAAGATTGAAATGCTTCCATGCATCCTATCAGATCACCATGTACTAAGGCTGGTCTTTAATAAAAACCAAAAAAAAAAAAAAAATCCATATACACATGGAAGCTAAACAATGCTGTACTCAACAATAGCATAGTCAAAGAAGAAATAAAGAAAGAAATTGATAATTTTCTAGAATTAATGAAAATGAAAGAACAATGTACGCAAACCAATGGGATGCAATGAAAGCAGTACTGAGAGGAAAACTCATAGCTCTGAGTGCCTCCAAAAAATAAACTGGACAGAGCATACACTAGCACCTTGATAGCACAGTTGAAACCTCTAGAACTAAAAAAAGCAGATACAACAAAGAGGAGTAGATGGCAATAAATAATCAAACTCAGAGCAGAAATTAACCAAATAGAAACAAAAAGACCCATTCAAAAAATCAACAAAACCAAGAGCTGATTCTTTGACAAATTTAACAAGATTGATAAACCCTTAACCAGATTAACTAAAGGGCAAAGGGAGAGTATACAACTTAACAAAATCAGAAATGAAAATGAAGACATAACAACTGAAATTGAGGAAATTCAAGATATCATCAGATCCTACTACAAAAGGCTATACTTAACACAACTGGAAAATCTGAAGGAAATGGATGAATTCCTAGACAGATACCAGATACTAAAGTTAAAGTAGGACCAGGTAAACCATCTAAGTAATCCCATAACACCTAAAGAAATAGAAGCAGTCATCAAAAGCCTCCCAACCAAAAAAAGCCCAGGATCAGATGGGTTCAGTGCAGAATTGTATCAGACATTTATTGACAACCTAACACCAATACTTTCCAAACTATTCCACAAAATAGAGTCAGATGAAAAACTACCCAACTCATTCTTAGAAGCCACAACAACACTCATTCATCAGCCACACAAAAACCCTACAGAGAAAGAGAACTTCAGACCAATCTCCCTTATCAACATTGATGCAAAAATACTCAACAAAATCCTTGCAAACAGAATCCAAGAACACATCAAAATAATCATTCACTATAATCAAGTAGGCTTCATCCCTGGAATGCAGGGATGGTTTCATATGCAAAAATCCATCAACTTAATCCACCATATAAACAAACTCAATGGATAAAACCACATGGTCATTTTGCTAGATGCTGAGAAAGCATTTGACAAAATTCAACACCCCTTCATGTTAAACATCTTGGAAAGAACAGGAATCCAAGACCCATAACTAAACATAATAAAAGCAATATACAGCAAACCAATAGCCAACATCAAACTTAACAGAGAAAAACTTGAAACAATCCCACTAAAATTAGGGACTAGACAATTTTGCCCACTCTCCCCCTACCTATTAAACATAGTACTGGAAGTCCTGGCTGGAGCAATTAGACAGCAAAAGGAGATCAAGGGGATACAAATCGGAAAGGAAGAGATAAAAACATCACTCTTTGCCGATGACATGATAGTGTACTTGAGTGACCCTAAAAATTCCACCAGAGAACTTTTACAGCTAATAAACAAGTTCAGCAAAGTGGCTGGATATAAAATTAACTCAAACAAATCAGTAGCCTTCCTCTACCCGAAAAACAAACATGCTGAGAAAATAAATTAGGGAAAAGATACCCTTCACAATAGTAACAGACAATATGAAATATCTTGGTGTACTTTAACTAAGCAAGTGAAGGACCTATATGACAAGAACTTCAAATCTCTGAAGAAGAAAACTGAAGAATCTCTCAAAAGATGGAAAGATCTCCCATGCTCATGGAGTGGAATGATCAACATTGAAAAATGGCCATCGTATCAAAAGCCATCTACAGATTCAATAAAATCCCCATCAAAATTCTAACTCAATTCTTCATAGAGTTTAAAAGAGCAATTTGCAAATTCATCTGGAATAACAAATAACCTAGAATATCGAAATCCATCCTCAACAAGAAGACATATGTGGGAATCACTATACCTAACCTCAAGCTATTGTGTTTAAAAAAAAACCCATGGTACTGGAACAGAGATAGGCCGGTTGATCAATGGAATAGAATAGAAGATCCAGAAATGAACCCTCACACATATTGTCACTTGATTTTTGACAAAGGAGCTGAAAACATTCAATGGAAAAAAGACAGCCTATTCAACAAATGGTGTTGGCTCAACTGGCACTCAGCATGCAGAAGAATAAAAATAGACCCTTTCTTATCTCCTTGTACAAATATCAAGTGCAAGTGGATCAAAGATCTCCACATTAAACCAGGTACACTGAAACTATTATAAGACTAATTAGGAAAAATCTTAGAACACATAGGCACAAAGAAAAATTTCCTGAACATAACAACAATGATGTGTGCTCTAAGACCAAGGATCCAGAAATGGGACTTAATGAGATTGCAAAGTTTCTGTAACACTAAGGACACTGCCAAGAAAACAAAATGGCACCAAATAGATTAGGAAAGTATCTTTACCAACCCCATATCTGGTAGAGGCCTAATATCCAACGTATACAAAGAAATTAAGAAGTTAGACATCAGACAAACAACTCTATTAAAAATGGGGTACAGAGCTAAACAAAAAGTTCTCAATTGAGGAATATCGAATGGCTAAGAAGCATCTAATGAAGTGCTCGACATCCCTAGTCATCAAGGAAATGCAAATCTAAATAACCCTGAGATTCCACCTCATACCAGTTAGAATGGCTAAAATCAAAAACTCAGATGACAGCAGATGCTGGTGAGAATGCGCAGAAAGAGGAAAACTTCTCCACTGTTGGTGGGGTTGTAAGCTGATACAACCACTCTGGAAATCAATCTGGCAGTTCCTCAGAAAATTGGACATAGTCCTACTTGAAAACCCAGTTTTTCCACTTCTGAGAATATACCCCAGAGATGCTCCAACATAAAATAGGACACATCCACCACAATGTTCCTAGCAGTCATATTTATAATAGCCAGAAGCTGGAAAGGACCCAGATGTCCTTCAGTAGATGAATAGATACAAAGATTGTGGTATATTTACACAATGGAGTACTACTCAGCTATTAGAAACAATGACTTTATGGAATTCCTAGGAAAATGGATGCATCTAGAGAATACCATCCTGAGTGAGGTAACCCACTCACAGAAGAACAGACATAATATTCAGTCACTGATAATTAGATACTAGCCCCAGAAATCTCTGAATACCCCAGAAACAACTCACAGGCAATATGAAGCTCAAGAAAAACAAAGGCCAAAAAGTGAAAGCCTTAGTCCTTCTGAGAAAAAAAAATATCATCCTCTCAGAGTGTGGTACTCTGTACCTTAAATAATTAATAATCCAAGAGCTAATAATATAGCCTTGTGGCAATTTTTGGTATTCAAAAATGATTATGTTTAATCTATACACACCAAGAAAACTCTGACTGTTTCTATGTTATGTTCTGTACTACATGTACTTTATGCTTATGGTAACTAATATATTTCAATGCATACTCTCAATCTTATAAAAAAAATTAAGTACTGACAAAAACATATTCATATAGTATTATGCCAAAATGCCTTTAAAAATATGCACATGTCTCTCTCTTTTTTAAAATAAAGTTGAAAGAGAAAAAAAAAGAAATCTAGTGCCCTCTGACATGCATATGAGGTTTCCTGTAGCCTTGCAAAGGATAGGTTATCTTTTGGTATTAGAAAATGCAGCCCTTCTTCCTTAGCCTGTGAACCAATGCTATTGACAGTGTTTTCTTTAGGGTTGAATGACGATGCCCTCCAAAATCATTTTTTAATTGAACTTTATTTTTTAAAAAAAAAATAAATATACAGACTTTAAGCATTTTTGCATAAAAGTATATGAATACATTTTGTCAGTATGTGGGTTTTTTTAAATGTTTGATAGTGTACATTAAAATCTTACTATTTACAATGAGCATAAAGTACATGTAAAACAGGATATAACCCAGAATTAGTCAAAGTTTTTTTGGTGTGTAAGGATTAAGCATAATGGTTTTTCATGTTTTTTCTTTTTTTTTTTTTTTCTTTTTTCATTTGTTTTTTTTTTTTTTTTTTTTTTCTTGGTCTTTGTTTTTTCTTGAACTTCATATAGTCTGTGAGATGTTTCTGGGGTGTTCAGAGCTTTCTGGGGTTAGTATCCAATTATCAGTGACTACATATTATGTCTGTTCTTTTGTAACTGGGTTATCTCACTCAGGATGATATTCTCTAGATGCATCCATTTTCTTAAGAATTTCAGAAAGTCATTGTTTCTAATAGCTGAATAGTACTCCATTGTGTAAATATACCACAATTAGAGTATCCATTCATCTACTGAAGGACATCTAGGTTCTTTCCAGCTTCTGGCTATTATAAATAGGGCTGCTAAGAACATTGTGGTGCATGTGTCTTTGTTATATGTTGGAGCTTCTCTGTGGTATATGCCCAGAAGTGGAATAATTGGGTCTTCAAATAGTACTATGTCCAATTTTCTGAGGAATCGCCAAACTGATTTCCAGAGTGGTTGTACCAGTTTACAACCCAACCAACAGTGGAGAAGTGTTCCCCTTTCTCCACATCCTCACCAGCATCTGCTGTCATCTGAATTTTTGATCTTAGCCATTCTGTCTAGTGTGAGGTGGAATCTCAGGGTGGTTTTGATTTGTATTTCCCTGATAGCTAATGATGTCAAGCACTTCTTTAGATGCTTCTCAGCCATTTGATATTCCACAATTGAGAACTTTTTGTTTAGCTGTGTACCCCATTTTTAATAGGGTTGTTTGATTCTCTGGTGTCTAGCTTATATAATCTTACCTGCAAAACTGCCAAGTTATATTTGATTTCTCTTCTCCATCTGCAGTAACTAGATGTCTCTTGCCTCAAGTCCAGGAAGCACCATGCTTTGGAACTGGGAGGGCAGGCAACTCATCCCACCAAGGGAAATACCTGCAACTAATACTTCATCCCCTCAGGGGCACGATGGACTGGCTCTACCCTTACATTGAAGATTAGGGAAAGGAAATGGCACTTGATAGTCACTATGATATTTTTAAGATCTGAAAATTTTTAAAAAGACATCTGCTGCTACAGATTTAAAGAAATCCTTACTGAATAGACAAGGTGAAGAAAATGCATAGAGTCTACCTGTGGCTACAAAGATTTAAACAGGAGCCTGCACACACTTACTTGGGTGCACAACACATATAATGCACACACTCCCACATGCCCACACATGTTCTTAGTGATGTCATATTAAAAAAGTCTGATCCCTGCCAATAACACACTCATTCCTCAAAGGGCTTGTTTACTGGAGTTACAACATATTGGACTGTCAAGCTGCAACCTTTTAAGTGTCTTTTAAAATCACTTAAAAATTATCTCCTATAAAATATTATTTTGTTGAGCATGTAGTCTCTGTTTACTTTCATAACTGTTCAAACACTCCTCTTCCCACCACAAAGAATAAGCCACAGCAAACAAACAAGTTACCATCCACCCATGAGTTCTCCCACTACCCTCAATGTGTAATCATCTGAGATTAGTGATTATCAGTCATCTCTGTAGGTCACTGAGTGAACTGGCCCTATAGAGGTCCTGCATAATTACTACCTTTAATGAGTTATTGCAGCACCTGGACTCCTCTGGGACTCATAGCCTCTTATTATAGCTGTGAAATGTAGTGTGGACGCCGCAGACGACCACATATCTGTTGACTTCCTGTGCCCATGTTGAATACAAAAAGCACAATATTTTATCAGAATTTAGAAATCACCCTTGGCCTTCCAAGGTAAATTATCTGGATAGTGAGTTATTCCTTTGCTTTCTTTCGAACTTGAGATTATTTTATCTTCCCAACTGTGTGTTCATTGGACAGTCTTTTGGGTATGATGTCATTCTCTTATATGTGTTATTGTCAGATAGTTGAAGTATTTGGTTTGTGATAAATATTGATAAACATTTAGTGTATATGTGGTTTTTGCAATTACTCTTCAATTATTCTTTTAAACCATATCATTTCAAGATAAAAACATGTCTAAGAAATTGAGTTGAACTATTTAACTTATCTTGGATTTCTGTGAGGAGAGATTCACTGTGTCCCAGGGAGATATCAAACTCATAGTGATCTTCAGCCTCAGCCTTCCAAGTGCTGGGACATAGGTCTGCATTACTACACAGGGACGAGCTATGTAGTTCTTCTGTTTTTAAGTCTCTTCTGCTGTCTCCTTTCTGTCTCTCACACTGTGTGTGTTTCTGTCACTGTATCTATGTCCTTCTGTCTCTATCTGTATCTCTCCATGTCTCTGTCTCTGTATCTCTCTGTCTTTTTAGAGGTTAAAGTATATCCAAAGTCATATATATTTCACAATATGTAATGTCTTATTGTTTGCTTTAGTTTATGCCAGGCTACCTGGCCTCCAGTCTTCCAAGGATTCTCTCATCTTCACCTTCCAGTATCCATAGGAGCACTGGACTTATAGATATATGCTACCATGCCCATCATATCATTCACAGGGGAAGAAGAATTTAGAAAACTGGTTTATGGTTTTTCTACATGCCTCATTCATCTATAATATTAAAACATAATTCTGAAGTATGCATCACTGAATCAAGCTGCATTACATATTCATCAACAGAGTGAAGGTGTCTTTATCCTGAGTCAGTTGTGTGGTTTCATTGAACACTGGGCATGCTATCCAAACACTATACAATTGTACTATATACCTAGACTTGCATGTCTCTTAATGCCCTTCTAATGACTTCTTTGTCATCTTAAAACATGCTAAGGTTCATTAGTCAAGACTTTCTAGAATAAAATAGAAATACAGAACATAAAGTGCAATTTATTTAAAGAATACAGCCTATACAGTGTTAGCAGCTTAGGGTCTAATACCTGCCTCAAGACTCCCTAGGATGAGTAGAGGCTAACATATTGAGTCTAGAGACAGAATTTTTCTTTGAAAGACTTCACATTTTTTGTATATTCTTTAACTTGGTTCATAGGAATTGTCATGTTATCAAGAGTGATTTTCTTGGTCTACTGACTTCAATATTGATAATATTGAAAATACATTTCTAACATCATTAAAAATTTACTAGAACATGTCAAAACATATTAACAGGGCCTTAAAAATATCCTTCTCTTAATGGTACATAATGGATAAGGGAGAACTCAAGATAAATTTTGCACATATGTTTATACCTTGTGTTTGTTCTTATATTTTCAATTACTTATAAAAATTACCATTACATTGATTTTTTACATCAAAGTCAGCAATATCCTCTTTAGGTGTTTTTAATTATAATAATTACTAAAAGTAAACATATATTCATACCCTCAGTATTTAATAAATACAAAATTACCTCTCTGAACTTGACCATATAGTGTTGAGTTTTAGAGTGGTCAAGTAGAGTAAGTTTGCATTCTGCAAAGCTTAAAGAAGTATATGAATATAGATAGATAGATAGATAGATAGATAGATAGATAGATAGATAGAAAGATACAGATATATATAGATATATACATACATATATATGTATATATTGGATAGAAAGATAGATGAAGTATTGAAAACCTTTTTAGAACCATCACACCATGTGAAAATAATAAATCACAAGGCAATTCAATTCATCTAGGATGACTACTAGCCAGATAAATCCAGAAAAACAAATCAATTTCATGCCAAGACTAAATAGGAAAAAAAATGTTTCAGAAAGAACTGTCTGGTGAACTCTATGCTAAAGAGAATTTAATAAGCCCTTAATAATTATTGATAAAGACATGTTGATCTTATCAGTATACTACTTGTGAAGGTATCATTATAGAGCATGTATATGTGTTACATCTCAATGTCTGGTGAATTTAAAATACATTTACCTTCATTGGGAATGTTAAGTGTTACTATTTTTTCTAAAAAGGCATTTGTGTAAACAAATGACTAGAAGAAACCAAACTGTCATCTCCCAGTTTCTCCTCCTGGGCCTGCCCATTCCCCCAGAGCTTCAGCGCCTGTTCTATGCCCTGTTCCTGGCCATGTACCTCACCACTGTCCTGGGGAACCTCATCATCATCATCCTCATTCTACTGGACTCTCATCTCCACACACCCATGTACTTGTTTCTTAGCAATTTATCTTTTGCTGACCTCTGCTTTTCCTCTGTCACAATGCCCAAGTTGTTGCAGAACATGAAGTGTCAAGTTCCATCCATTCCTTATATAGGCTGTCTGGCACAAATATACTTCTTTCTGTATTTTGGAGACCTCGGGAACTTCCTCCTTGTGGCCATGGCCTATGACCGCTATGTGGCCATCTACTTCCCCCTTCATTACATGAGCATCATGAGCCCCAAGCTCTGTGTGAGCCTGGTGGTGCTGTCCTGGGTGTTGACCACCTTCCATGCCTTGCTGCACACCCTGCTCATGGCCAGATTGTCATTCTGTGAGGACACTGTGATCCCTCACTATTTCTGTGATATGTCTACACTGCTGAAAGTGGCTTGTTCTGACACCCAGGATAATAGACTAGCAATATTTATCTTAGGGGGCCCTATAGTTGTGCTCCCTTTCCTTCTCATCATTGTTTCTTATGCGAGAATTGTTTCCTCCATCTTCAAGGTCCCTTCATCTCAAAGCATTCGTAAAGCCTTTTCTACCTGTGGGTCTCACCTGTCCGTGGTCTCACTGTTCTATGGGACAGTCATTGGTCTCTACTTGTGTCCTTCAGCTAATAACTCTACTGTGAAGGAGACTGTCATGTCTCTGATGTACACAATGGTGACTCCCATGCTGAACCCTTTCATCTACAGCCTGAGGAACAGAGATATAAAAGATGCATTAGAAAAAATAATGTGCAAAAAGCAAGTTTCCTTCTTCCTATGATGGTAATACTTCATATCTTCATGTAATTTATTATAGAAAATGTTGATAATATGCTATTGCTGCAGAATTTTTCCTTACCATGGATCCCTCTGTTTAAAAGTCCCACAACATAACTTTTCACCACACAAATTAGAAGTTTATATGAGTAGTTCAATTTGGGAAGTAAGTTTTGGAGAGATGAATATGTACACTTCACTTTTCGAGGTGATCCTGTAAACAATAATGTAGACATATTTCTAATTCCCATGGTGTTTTAGCTTAATTTAATCTGTTTTATTATTTTGTCCAAATGTCTGTTTTGACTGTGTGCATATAAATCAGTACTCTATAATCTTAGTTCAGTGTTTAATAATATCCAAGTGTCTCAACTGTCCAGCCCTTTTCCAACCTTATACTTGTTCTTTCTACGACTTGACATTAAATAATTGCATTACATAATTCCCTGGACTATGTGTTTATTTTTTTCTGTGTTGTTTTTCTGGAATAGATATTTGTTGACTATTCTCATTGATGTCTATAAGCTTGTATAATTCTCAAAAATGAATATTTTTAAAAGGAGTAAGAAAGATAAAGGTAAAGGGTTCACGAGATCCTTCCAAATTTTTAATAACTATTAACTGTTCACAGGTGCTGAGAGTTGGTAGCCACCATCTTTAGTGGTGTATTTATGGCTGATCTTACCAGGCTCAGACAGATAAGTTTAAGCCATGTCTACATGAACTATACTAATTAATCTCAATGAGTCAAAAAAATTAATAGTCATATGAAAAGCAACTTGTGGAGAGGAGAGATATGACAGAAATGGTAGAGAAATAAGAAGTGAGAGTTGTGTACATATGTGAGATTATCAGAAAATTATCTAAAAAAGAATTTATAGTGACCATTAAAGAAAGCCATAACTGCATACAACACAAAGATCAGTGTAGGTGGGGATCCCTGCCTTTATAGCTACATTGGCAGCATAGATAGTGCATTCTATATCCAGGGGGCATCACAGGAGAAGAAATGGAAAGATTAAAAAAATCAGAATACCAGGAAGTCTACTATGTGACTTCCTTTTTTAGAAATGTCTGCTTTAACAAGGCCTGAACAATAACAATCTCAGTAGACATGCTGATACAGAAGTGAGCAAAAATCTCTAGGGTCCGAACATCAGACTAAAAAACTACAGGCAGCTAGTGACTACTAAGAAAGAGAATTATATACTCCCAGGGTTGAGGTCCCTGACTAATTATCCAATACAAAGTGATTAGCCTTGAAACCATATCTATTCAAACAACAAACATGAGCTCAGTAAGTTGTGCTTATATAGTTTTGATAAACAGACAGACCAATAAATAGGTAAGTAGATAGATGATAGATAAATAAATAACAATAAAAAGAAAAAGAAGCTATTTCTTTGAGAGGGAATTAGAAGGAGGAAAAGAAAGAGGGAAATGATGTGTTTACTTTTTAATAACAAATATAAAAATAAATCAGTTTGATACTAATTAAATAATAATAGGAGAAGACCAACTACCACCATGCCATTTAGTAAGTGGGGACAGAAGATGCCCAAAGACATGCCAATTGTGTGGACCCATATGCAGCAGGAGCCACTACAATGTGCAAATATGTGATTGAGAGATGTTAGGAGAAGAGATGTTGAATGAATTGGACACTGTGAAGAGAGAAGGCACTAGAGACTTGAGAATGGAGAGAAATAGCATGAGATGAATAGCCTGCCCTGTCACCTGAGACCATAGTGAAACTCCAGCCTGTGCTATGACTTAAGGCCATTTCTAGATTTGTATCAGCCATGTAGCAGCAGTGAGTCTATGTCAATGTTGATGGCAATATTACCAGTATGGCCATTTTGAACATCCCTTGTCTGGGTTGCCACCTGAATGGTGATATTCAAGATCTGTACAGAGTTGGCCCCACCCTAACTACCATCAACACTCTGAAAAACTACTCCCTGCTTCATGTTATTATTAAACATATATAACAATCATTAAGTAATAGCACACCCCTCTGGAGCAGATCTCTGAAGATCTATGAAGATGCACTGTCTTGTAATGATGCTATATAGACACTATATAAATGACTTCTTAAGTCTTAATGATGATCCTGTAAGAACTCCTAAAATTATAACTGATTATTAAGCTCTTTTATAGTGAGACTGCCATTAGGTCATTTCTGATAGTCATAACTGCAATGAGAATTCTTCCAGTCTTCCAAGTGGCACCAGTTAATTGCTCTTCGATAGTAACCAGACTTTCTCCTACCCAGAGCACATTACAAAAGATTGTAAAACAATTAAACCAAAGGTCATAAAAAGGAACTGATGATTTATTGTAGGAGCTAGAACAGAGGATAAAATATTGTCTGGGTTTGCCTATACAAAACTTCACTAATAACTTAGTTATGGTTTTAAACCTTCAGTGAACCTGTGGAGCTGAGACAGGTGATGGATGTTTAGCCAGATAATTACTCCTATTGGATATTCATGTAAACATTCTCTGTTGTAAGCTTCTATTTCAATTTACAATTTGATTTTTTGTGTGAACTTGTGATTTACTTTGTAACATGTGATCATGTAGTGTGAACGATGTAAAAGTATTGAGGACAAGGAGAAAGGGGCATTCCATCCCTTTTTTCCCTTAGAAAAACTTTTTTCTCTTAGGAAGAGGTACTAAATGCCAGAGACTGCAGTTTCTAGCCTCGGAGGATCACAGAAGGCAGGTCAACTACAGTAGCATTGTAACTTAGACTTAGATAGTAAGCTTCTTATTATACAGCAACCCTAAATATCTTGTAAGACCAAGTCGTACCCTCCACCGATCTTCTTCCCCCTCTACTGCCTCAAGAACAACCAACAAGAAATAAGAACCCACTCTCACCGGGGTGGGCCCCCAGCAGTCAGACTCTGTCCTTCACTAGCTACGGGATTCATGAGAGAGAGACCATGAACCTCACCTGGGTATCACAATAGGGCTGGCACTTGTGGCATGGACACAGGTAAGCTGGCCCGAGGAGCATGAGATCTGGAAAGCTGTTTCTGCCCTTTTCTGGTTGTGGCATTGGGTCTGCCAGTTGAAAGTTCTAGAAAGCTCACCCAGGTGGTGTGGATGCAAGAGAGCTTGCAAGATTTGGTGAACTGACCAACTCAACTACAAGACAGGTCCAGATCCAGAGCTTTGTGTTAGCCCACCCTAGCTAGCATCTACCCTATCTTTGAACTGCACATGAAGGGGCTAACTGTTTGGATACAAGGCTTGAGAATCTCCATGACACATTGGGAAAAAAGAGATATCCAAAAGGAGTGAGTCCATGTAGGAGCCAGTATTGATGGTGTAGCAGAAGCCAGAGGCCTCAAACCAGACCAATAATTCATTCCAATGAACATTTGAAAGGAAAGATATGCAAACAAAACAGTACACTGTGTGACAAACTACAATTTCCACAAAGTGGTTTTGTTTTGTTGTAATTTTTTTTTCTGTTTTTATTTGTGTGGAGAGTTTGTTTGGGTATACAATGGAATGGGGAGTGAGTAGGGTTAGGGTGTATAATGTGAAACTCACAAAGAATTAATAAAAAGTTATAGTAAATAAAATAATAATAGATACTACATATTTGTATTTCTGAGCGTATTGTCAAAGAACTCTATATCCTACAACAGAGATACAGGCTCACCCATGTTCATTGTTGCTCTATTTACAATATCCAGGAAATAAAAACAAGCTAGATTTCCATCAGCTTATAATTAATAATAAAAGTATGGTACATTTACATATCAGATGATTATTCAGCTGTTAAGAAAAAAATCATGGAACTTGCAGATAAATGCACAAAGTATAAAACAATCATTTTGAGTGAGGTGACCCACACTCAGAAAAATACCTTTTCAGACATTTGTTCTCCATTGTGTGTTTCTTCTACTGAGACGTGCCTATGCATTTACTAGCCACTTGTTGATTAGATTATTTTGTGGTTGTGATGGATTTGGTTACTTTCAATTATTTATATAGCTTAGATAGTCACATGTGCATAATATGTAGCTGGAAAAAATTCACCCATTTTGTAGACTATCTCTTTACTCTGCAGATTGTCTCTTTTGTTATGAAGAAGCTTTTAAATTTTATGGACTGAACCTCTGTACCTGTAAGTCAACCCCAATTAGTTGCCTTATATGAGTTGTCATAGTGTCTGTTCACAGCAGTAAAACCCTAAGTAAGGCAGTTGGTATGCAGAAAAGCTATTGGGTTTTGTATCTTGCTTTTTCCATTGTTGTACTTTGTGGAAAGTGTTTGTGAGATCTAAGAGATTTGGGATAGGGTCTTAAAATCTTGTAAATGTAGATTTGCGATGGGATAATTTAAGTCTTGTGGAATTATTTTTTTACAAAATTGAATTGTCATGTCCAAAAATAAATATTACTATTATCTCAACAAATAAATACAAATGCAATGAGAAACAATTCATATTCCTTAGATTGAAAGTCAGCAGTGTATTGCTGCATAATAAAGTTCATCTAGCTGATGACTGACATGCACATGACACTTGTCCAGGGGTAAAAAACTACAAGTAAGCTATGGCTCTGGGACCATAGACAGGGACATAAGCTGTGGTATTAGAAGATAAGGTGAAGCCTCCAAGGTGGGGAGGATGGTAATGCAGTGTTACTGATATTTTCATAAAGCGATAAGAATAAAACATGAGTAGCCAAAGAGTAGGAATTAAACATAGTCTGAACAGGTTCATCTTTCATCTTATTCCTGTGTTTAACATTTTGGAAGTTGGTTACAGAAATCTGATCCACCCTTGCAACATGACTATTCCCCATAAAAGCCCAGGAACATCTCCAAACTCTATGTCTTTAAAAGCCACTGTGGCTTCTTCAGTGAATGATCCCTAATGTATTTTCTATCAACAAGTGCTGTCTCTGATTACTTCTAGGAATTTTACAAACTTCTTTTATTAGGCTTCCTACCAATTCCACAAAGAGTCAGTTTTAGCTACATGAAAAAGTAAAAAAGTAAAGTATCCATTCATTAGTTTCTCTCAAACTCCACCATCCCATAAGTATAGTAATATTATTGCTGGTGATAATCAGTCACCACAGTAAAACTCTGAGAAAACTGGTCCTACAGAGGTCCCTAGTAATTATTGCCTTTAATGAGCTACTGGACTCCTTTGGGATGCAGGGCCTCTTAGGCACAGGGATAACTAGAAGAAGATATGAGAGAAACAGGGGTGGAGACTTAAGGGACGATTATAGGACTTATTATGACCTATGTCTACAGTGAAAAAGGAGAGAAGTACCTTTTATCATGGCTTGGAGTCACCCTGTGATCTCTGAATAAAGATGAACTATTTCCTTACAGTTCTTCTAGCCTGGGAGTATTGGTTGTATGATGTTACAAAGAACAAATTTTCAGGTATGATAAAATTATTCATTGCTATTTATTCCCCCAGAAGACTTTGCTATTTTTGAATTATTTTGTTTCATGGACACTATACAAAGTGGACACCAATCATAATTAATAATGACAGACATTTTTACAATTACTTGTTATGCAGAGATCATATGATTGCAACACAGTTGTTTGTCTGGCTTTTGAGAATGGGACTCACTTTGTTGCCTAAGGGAACTTCGGATTCTAGGTGTTCTTATGCCCTCAACTATAATCCTCAACTGAGGTTACAGTTATATAAGGCTGTTCCCAGCCTTCAGGTTCTTAAGTAAAATTTAATATTCGTTCTATAGTTCTTAATTCTTCTTTAATATGCCTTCACCTTTGGAGACTTAGTAAATTATGAATAGGTTGAAAGATCCAAGATCATAATTTATCTGACAGAGCTCAAAAACCCATCTGCTTAGTAGGAATATATGCAATTGTTCTTAAATATAACCCACTGATCATGCCATTGGCATCATCTGTGCGTGCATTTGTCATGTAGAATCTGAACTACAGAGATGTAAACTGACATGTGTTCAATTTCAGACAAGAAATTTTAGATTTATAAAAAATATGTGAGTGGGTCAGATGTGCAGTGTCCTGTAATATTAGTGAGTAAAAGTTATTTCCTTATGTGTCACTTCAGAGAGTGACACTGAAGATTATGTGAGAAAATGAATATGATTGATTTATTTTATATGTCATTGTAAATATAAAAAGAAACATGCACTTGTTTCAATATCTCTGGTGCTTTTCCTTTCATGCCTACGCTATTGCATGAAGGGCTTCCTGCATACTTAATGTTAGAAACACTTCATAAAAAACTCTCATTTGCTGTTCAGATCTAAACTTGTATGTTTGACAGCTGATAAAGATAGGAAGTCATTAGGTTATCAGTAGTGATGAGTCCAGGTGAGGTGTCTGGTTTCTAATTACTCCTCATCATCCTACACAAGATACATGTCCTGGTCATTTATGGAGCAAGCAGAACTTCAGAAACTGTGGATTTTCCTATATGCCTCTTCATTTGGTAATACTCAGATATACAAACAGTAAACATCATAAACATCATCAACAGAATGAAGAATTTTATTTTGTCTCATGTAGTCTCTGTCTCTCTGTCTTTGTCTCTCACTGTCTTTCCCTATTTCTTTCCCTCTCTTCCTCAGTCCTCTTTCTCACTCTAATTTACATTTACATTTTGGGGGTGATGTTTCTCTTTCTTTGCTTGACACTAGCTGTCAAATGCAGTACTTTGGGCATGCTAGACAAGTGCTGTATTATTGAGCTACGTTCCCAGCCCTCGCACATCTCTTAAGAATCTTCTTCTGCTCCCTTCTTTAGATTTGAAACATCTTGAGTATTATTCAAAAAGGTTTCCCAGAAGAAATACAATGGGGGTAGTGTGTTCTTGATTAGATCAACCCAGTGTCTTCCGGTTAATTAGAAGAGTGGAGTCCCTGAAAATAATAGAGGTTGAAGTTTTAAGTTCAGTCTGAAGGCAAAATTTTTTGGGAGACCACACTTTCTTCTGATATCCTTCAACTGATTTTGAGTCTTATTACAGCATGAACAGTAATCTTCTAAATTCAAATATGCTGACTAAATTATTGGCAATGTTAAAGTGAAACTTTATAGAAACATTAAAACTTACATTTCTCAAAATCAGTATTAGAACCAAAGTTTAAGTATCTAATGAGCTAGACAAAATTGGGTAGTTGTGGGAGGGAAAGCCCCAGATATTTTGAAACAAGTACATCCTTCTTTTTATATTTTCAATGATTTATTTAAAAAATCATCACATTCATTTTTCTACATCAGTCTTGATGACAATCAAAACTGAAGCATAAAACTTTTATTTTTAGTCACCAGTATTACAGAAAAATCGAACATCTGACCTACCTATATATCTTTGTGCATAAATTTTTTTCTGAAATTCATTACAGAATTTCAGGTTTTTCACCCTAAATTGTTATGTAGTAACTTTATATCCTAAAAATATTTTAAAGGAGTATTTATTCTACTTCAAATAAAAATTTTATGTCTTTAATGTTAGATGAAACATTATATCATTGACATTTAATGAAGACTAAATCATGAAAGACACACTGGGTGAAGAAATCACAGACTAAAAATAATGAAAGTAGTGAGCAGTACCAAATTTTGAAAACTGTATGAAAAGCACTGTAACTTCCAACAAAGGCTTTACTGCACAGTAAAATAAAAATGTGAAACTGTGTATATGCTAAAGTATATGCCTTTTTATTAAGAGCAATGATAATAACCATAAAGTAATAATCAGAAAAAAATCAGATTACCATTCCAGGACACAACTGTATGGATAAAACACGTTGAAGAAGGGTTTTCTAGCACAGACAATGACCCAAAGAAACATCTGCTTTGACATTCCTAGAGACAGAAGATGCTGCATTGCTCTGTAAATATGGTCTTTTGGGGCAGCAAGTGAATACACAGGAGAACCTATCGGATATCCTGGAATGAAGGTACAACAAACAAGTGAGTTTGCTTAAATTCACGTTTGTGATGATGTTTGGAATTCATTTTGTTCAATGATAAAAGCAGCGGGGGTAGGCAGTCAGGAGAGAGCTGAGCAACACCATTATGATGTGCTTTAAATCTCTTGAACTTCAGATAAGATCATTAGTTAGCAATGCAAAGCAGAATCTACAGGCAAAAGAAGACTATTGTCATTGGCAATGAGTTTATATATAGAATTTTGAGAGGACGTGGCTCAGAAAACATCTCTCAGGACCATGGCCATGTGAGAAACTAATAGAAAAAGAGCTAACTACTGTTGTTTAATATTCATAAAATCATGGTAAAAATTCAGGCAGGTAAGAGAAAACATGATGAACTGTATCTCAGAAGAAAATACACAAAATATTTATGAAGTAATGAACACTGAAACATAATAGAAATAATTAAATGTTCGATTATCACTATTATAGAGACAACAAACATTTGGAGTATGTATGTAATTATTGTGATGATTGGGGAATTAATATTGTAGACCACATAACATATGATTAACAAGAAAACACAATCACATTTATTTTAAAAGCTGATGTAATATTTTCTCTTAAAGGTACCATAGATATCATGACAGAAAGAAACCAAACTGTCATCTCCCAGTTTCTCCTCCTGGGCCTGCCCATCCCCACAGAGCACCAGCACCTGTTCTATGCTCTGTTCCTGGCCATGTACCTCACCACCGTCCTGGGGAACCTCATGATCATCGTCCTCATTCTTCTGGACTCCCATCTCCACACACCCATGTACTTGTTTCTCAGCAACTTGTCCTTCTCTGATCTCTGCTTTTCCTCTGTCACAATGCCAAAGTTTCTCCAAAACATGCAGAGCCAAGTTCCATCCATCCCCTATGCAGGCTGCCTGGCACAAATATACTTCTTCCTGTTTTTTGGAGACCTCGGGAACTTCCTTCTTGTGGCCATGGCCTTATGACCGCTATGTGGCCATCTGCTTCCCCCTTCATTACATGAGCATCATGAGCCCCAAGCTCTGTGTGAGCCTGGTGGTGCTGTCCTGGGTGCTGACCACCTTCCATGCCTTGCTGCACACCCTGCTCATGGCCAGATTGTCATTCTGTGATAAAAATATGATCCCGCACTTTTTCTGTGACATGTCTGCTCTGTTGAAGCTGGCCTGCTCTGACACCCATGTTAATGAGGTCGTGATATTTATTGTGGTCAGCATCTTTCTTGTCCTTCCATTTGCTCTCATTATCTTGTCCTATGTAAGAATTGTGTCTTCCATTCTCAAGGTCCCTTCTTCTCAAGGTATCTACAAAGCCTTTTCCACATGTGGTTCCCACCTGTCTGTAGTGTCTCTGTTCTATGGGACAGTCATTGGTCTCTATTTATGTCCTTCCAGTAATAATTCTACTGTGAAGGAGACTGTCATGTCTTTGATGTACACAGTGGTGACTCCCATGCTGAACCCCTTTATCTACAGCCTGAGGAACAGAAACATAAAGGGGGCTCTGGAAAGAATCTTTTTCAAAAGGAAAATTCAACTAAACCTATAATGATAAATCTTAAAATTTTAATGATTTTATTCTGTAAACATATTAATGTGAATATTTTGTAGAATTTTTTTCACCATGGAAGTCCACCAGCTATACTAACTGCCCACTATTTTAAGAAGTTAAGTTTAACAGGGAGACTGGGTCTGAGGAACCTGACTTTCCTTTCTCTTTTTCTTGCCTGTCTTTGTTCCTGAAAAATTATAGTGTAGACATACTACTATGCTAAACTCTTGCTCCTTATGATATACAGTTATTTTCTGATTTTACCATTTCTCCAAATTTCTGATTTTATCTATCTCTATCTGCCGGGAGCCAGAGGTTCTTCTTTCTGGCTCTCTCTTGAAGGTAGCCATGAGGAAGAGTGTCCATGGATGGACAATACTTGGTCTTTTAAGATACTTAGGATTGCTATTTAGTAATAAAACATTTACCTATCTGCATCTAAGTTACTTTGCTGCAGTAGTTGACCTTCATGTCTGAGTTCCTCTGAGACCAAAAAACTGCAGTCTCTGGCATTTAGCACCTCATAGCAAATAAATGAGGGATTAAGTAGACTTTGTTCTGCAGGAACTGTGTGTCTCTAACTCCCAGCCTGCTAGCTGAAGTCAGAGAAAGAAAAGGGGACACTTTGAAACGTGGTTTTAATCTTTATTTCTAAGTTCTATATCTGAAATGTTTTCTAAGAATTGTTCCCGTCTGGAGGAACTACAGATATAAAAATGGAAAAAAAAGAAAGAGGTTCACTGAGAAAAGGAAGATTCAATGACAGGCCCAAATTGGGATACAGCTCAAGGTAAGGCCCCAAGACCTGATGCTATTACTGACGCTATGGTGAGCTTCCAAATAGGAGTATATCATGACTTCCCTCCAAAAGATCCAACAAGCAGCTGAAAGAGTCAGATGCAGATATTTATACCCAACCAATGGACAGAAGCTGCTGACCCCTGTGGTTGAATTAGGGAAAAGCTGAAAGAAGCTGAGGAGGATGGTGACCCTATAAGAAGACCATTAGTCTCAACTAACTTGGACCTCCTTGATCCCTCAAATACTGAGCCACCAACCAGGAAGCATACACCAGCTTATATGAGTCCCCAACACCTATACAGTTGAGGACCACCTGGTCTGGTCTCTTGAGGCCCCAGGGAGTGGGGAGGTATAGAGGGGGCATCCTTCTTGGAGACAGGGGAGGGGAGTTGATATAGGAAGGGGTACAGCTGAGGTGGGGCAGACTGGAAGGGAAATGAAGTCTGAAGTTTAGAGGTCTGGAGTGGTGGGTGGGGAAGTGACATCCTTGTGGAGACCAGAGCAGGGAGGAAGTATAGGATGTGGAACAGTCAGAGGATGGACTGGGAGAGGAATAAAATCTGGAGTGTAAAAATAAAAAACTAAAAAATAAATTTAAAACAAAGAAGAAAAAGAAAAGATCTCTAAATGAAGTTCTCTCTGTGCTCCTCCTAATCTTGCTCTCTCCTTTATAACCTCTTGGAATGTGCTCTAAATTGTAGATGCCTGCTTTCTATCTCAGAAGCAATTAACCAGAAGACTGGAAGACTTTACATTGCAGTTTTGACATCAGAAAGGACCTAATAGCAGTCTTATTATAAAAAATCTTAATAGTTACTGATATATTTTAGGAATTCTTATAGAATCATTAAGAATTAAGAAATCATTTATTTGTCTATATAGCATCTCTGACAAGTTAGTACTTCTTTGTTGCTTTACAGAAATCTGCTCAAAGGGGTGGGCTAATACATAATAATTGTTATATATTGAATAATTACAGGGAAATCATATTGATAGCAGAAATCTTTCCTAAAATGTAATCTGCTCAACCTTATCTAAAGGAGCAAAACCGTTGTAGATTTACAGTCCATAATGGAACCATCTTATTAAGATCACCTACTAGTTTTTAGCTTCTCTTAGATTGCTCCTGGATCTAATCTATCCTTTATTTTTTATTATTGGATATTCTCTGCATTTACATTTTAAATGTGATCCTTTCCCCCAATCGCATCCACCCTCCCCCTCCACTTACTTCCATAAAGGTGCTTCCTCTCCCAATCACCCTTTCCACCTCAGTACCTTGGCATTCCCTTACACTGGAAAAATGCACCTTCACTGGACCTCTTCTCCCTTTGATGCCAGTCAATGCCATCCTCTGCTACATATGCAACTGGAGTCATGGGTCTCTCCATGTGTGCTCAATGTTTAGTGTTTTAGTCCCTGGGAGTTCTGAAGGGTTTAGCGGTTGATAATGTTGTTCTTCACATGGGATTGCAAACCCTTTCAGCTCCTTCAGTCTTTTCTCTAGCTCTTTCATTGGGGTCCCATGTTCAGTCCAATGGTTAGCTACAAGCATCCTCAACTGTATCTGTATGACTCTGGCAGAGCCTCTGATGGAGCTTCCGTATCTGGTTCCTGCCAGTAAGCACTTCGTGGCATCAGCAATAGTGCTTGGGTTTGGCAGCTATCTATCCTTTCTAAGTGGTATTTGTAAGTTACTCAATAGCAGCAACATCCAAAGTACTTGAACTTCCTATCCTCCCTGGTTTTTGTTGCTGCTGCTGCTGCTTCTGTTTTGCCATGGACTTGGCAGGTAAGGCTACTCACATAAGGTTGTTTTTCGCCATCCTCTGCAGATTCAATTCTGCCTCTTTTCATAGTACTCAAGCTCTCCTCTCTCTCTCTCTCTCTCTCTCTCTCTCTCTCTCTCTCTCTCTCTCTCTCTCTCTCTCTCTCTCTCTCTCCCTTCCTTTTCTCCATAACATACTTGCACATTGTAGTGGCTCCTACAGTGATCAGGTCATGTGATAGGTGGGCCTCTGGGTGTCTTCCTAAAATGGCTTTTACCTTTAAAGTAAAAGCTGAAATGTATTCAGCCATGTTTCCAATAGTGTGATTATGTGACCTTTTGTAAAAGAACTAAAGATAACTAGTGCTTGTAAGTTTGTAAGAGAGGGGGGGGGAAGAGAGGAGGGGAGGAAGGAAGCAAGGAAGGAAGGAAGAAGAAGAAAAAAGAAAAATTGGCAGGAATAAAAGTTAGCATTTCCATTAGGCAGGACTCTGTGGAGGTCCATGGTGAAGTCCCAGCCCATGATGCCACTGAATGCTATGTCTGGGTATGTGACCATACAGCAGCAGGGACCTGCATCCATGTCCATGTTCCATGTTACGACCAAAGGTCATGTGGGCATCCCTAGTCTGGGACCATGTCAATGCCCAAGGGCTGTGAAGAGCTGGCCCCACCCCTTACTGGTTTTGGTACTTAGGAAAGCTAGCCTTGAACAGCAGAGCCAACCGTGAGGGCATGAGAGCAGGAGAACTGGCCCTGATCCTTTAAGCATTGGTTAAGCTGGCCAGGCCAGTGCTGGAGAGATATGCCTGGTGGTGTAGGTAGGGGAAAGATGATGGACTAATGAACTTAGCTACCACCCAATCCCACACATAGGACTTTGAGTTGGCCCACCCCAATACCTACCCCTTCTATGAATTGCGTGAGCACATGAAATGGTGGATCCCACAGATCCAAAGCTGCAGGATTTCTATGATACAGGACAACAAAAGGATATCCAAGAGGAATCCTAGTGAGGGTCTAATATTGATAGTGTAGCAGAAGCCAGAGGCCTCGAACCAGACCAACAACTCTTGCAAAAAACATTTGAAAGTTGCAAAGTTGTTAGTGATAAAGGGAGTTCCATGTGGCACACATGCAGATTCCACAAAGAGATGTTTATTGTTTTGTTTTGTTTTGTTTTGTTTGTAATTTTCCTTTGATGGAGAAGTTGCAAGAATGGAAAATGGCTCCAAAGGAATGAGAAGATGAGTGTGCCTGGGGTGCATGATGTAAAATTCACAAAGAATCAGTAAAAGGGATTTTTTAAAGAAAGAAAGATTCTTTTAACCTTTACCTTAAAGGTAAAAACTCCCCTATTAGTGAATAACTACCGTAGCCATTTTCTAAAATAGCTAAATTTAACTAAGTACACTGCCATAGGGACAGCACCAAGACAAGTGAGAGCCAGATGAGCACTGGGTGACTCTGTGCATTGAGGAGCAAAACCAACTAAACATGGTCAAAGAAGATCCATAGAAGCCAAGAGGCAAAATGTTCTTTGTGCAAACCTGCCAGGAGGAGCACAAAAAGAAGCACGCAGATGCTTCTGTCAACTTCTCGGAGTTCTCGAAGATGTGCTCAGAGAGGTGGAAGACCATGTCTGCTAAAAGTGTGGGGGGGGGGGTATTTAAAGATATGGAAAGGGCTGACAAGGCTTATTGTTAAAGAGAAAAAAAACTTACACACACCCCCAAAGGGGAGACCAAAAAGAAGTTCAAGGACCCCAATGCACCCAAGAGGCCTTCTTCAGCCTTCATCTTGTTCTGTTCTGAATACCACCCAAAAATCAAAGGCGAGCATCCTGGCTTATCTATTGGTGGTGTTGAAAAGAAACTAGGGGAGATGTGGAACAACACTGCCGCAGATGACAAGCAGCCCTATGAGAAGAAGGCCACCAAGCTGAAAAGTACAAGAAGAATATTGATGCCTACAGAGCTAAAGGAAAACCTTATGTAGCAAAATAGGGGGGGGTGATCAAGGCTGAAAAGAGCAAGAAAAAGAGGACAGTGAGGAAGAGAATGAAGAGGAGGAGGAAGAAGAGGAAGAAGAGGAAGACAAAGAGGAAGAAGATTGTGATGAATAAATTGGTTCCAGTTCAGTTATTTTCTTGTCTATAAAGCATGTAACCCCCCTGTACACAACTCACTCCTTTTAAAAAAAAAAAGTGAAATGAAAGGCTGAGTAATTTGTTTTTAAACTGTACAGTGTCCTTTTTGTATAGTTAACACACTACTGGATGAGTCTTAGGTAGCCCTGTCCTGGTGGTATTTTCAATAGTCACTAACTTTGCCTGCTACAATCTGGGGGTTATAAATTGGCATGGAAATTTAAAGCAGGTTCTTGGTACATAGCACAAATTAGTTATATATGGGGACAGTTCTTTGGGTTCTGGTTTGTGATTTTTGTTTTGTTTTGTTTTTTCACTTTTTTCCTTTTGGTTTTATTTTGGGTTTTTTTATCTTCAGTTGTCTCTGATGCAGCTTATATGAAGGTAATTGTTGTTCTGTTAACTAAATACCACTCTGTAATTGCAAAAAACGGCTGTCTTGTTGACTTTCTGAATGTTTCTATGTAAATATAGTTTTTATTAAAAATAAATAAATAGAATGGCTAAATTTAAAACTAAGATATCTTCTAAATATGTGAGTGTGCATGTGTGTGAAAAGTCCAGAAGAGGGCAAGAGATGCCCTGTAATATATACTGACATTTATAGAAAGTTGAGACATAAATTCTGGTCCTTATTAGTATCATGTTTATATATCTTGAGGTTCATTTATACAGACTTGTGATTTATTCAGAAAATGACATTTGGGAACATTTCCAGAGTACATGTTTTTCATGATGTTCTCTCAACAGCAACTAAGTATTCCGTACATTTTCATATTCATGAATCTTTAAAATTATTAAGTTTAGCCCCTAATATCCCTCAAATAACAGGCTCCAGTAACATAGGTATGCATCTTATCCCCTGAATAAGTTATAAATAAGCTTCTACCTATGCATCTCTCTTCTTCAACTTCCCTCCAAGTATGGTAACACATAGTCAATGGTTGTAATCAGTCACAACTTCAGGACTCTGGAAGAATTGGTCCTAGAAAGGTCCTGGATAATTACGCTAATGGGTTGTTCAGGATCTGAATTCCTCTGGGATATGGAGCCTCTTGAGCCCATAAATAACTAGGAGGAGAGATTTAAAAAAGGTGATGCAGATCTAGGTGTGGACTAGAGATTATCATTTCCTGTGACCATCGTAAATAAAGGGAAACATGATATCATGCCTGAGACTGTGTGTCAGCTTTAAATATTCCAGATAAGTTGGCATGTGGGCAAATGAGCTGCTGTCTTACTGTCCTTCCAAAACAAGATTGTTCTGCAGCATATGACATTGTGTAGGAAGTTTTTCAGGTATAGTCGTTTCCTTCTATGTCATCTGTGTATCTTCAAAGACTTTGCCACATTCTGAATGTATTTGAATTAATAGTACCATTTGAATTATTTTATTCATGGTGTAGTTCCTTTTATTAATGACTGTAGACTTATTCTCCTAATATTACACACTATCCACATTGCATCCCTGTGACAATAATGATTTCTTCTAACTTTGCTGTTGAGCATTAATAAACCTTAATCAGGTCTCCAATCAAAGACTTTAAGCTCAGTGCCCATGTTTCATTGCCTGGTATCTCATTTACAGTGTAGAATCTGATTTATAGAACTAGAATTCTATGTTTTCACAGATTTTCATGTGGTTTCTATTTAATGCAAACCACACCATCTCCTAGGAGATACATATTCCTTGTTGAGACTTGCTGGTTTAATGGCTGAAGAAAACACAAAGTTCACTGGATCACTGCTGGAAGCATCCACAGGTGAGCTCCCTGGTCTGTGACCTCTTCATACATTCCTGTACTATGTGGATCCTATACAACAAGAAGAGTCCAATTTTAAGAAGCTACTTTTTACTTTGCATCAAGTCTGGTGTTTTTCCTAAATGCTAGTGACACTGAAGACTACATTCAGAGCACCACTGCAATTGTATTTTGCCAGAATCAGTATCAAAGTCCATTCATACATTAGTTAATCATGACATGAAACCTTGCGTACTGAATCATAACTTTTCTCTAGATGTTTCTTCTCTCTATAATGTCAACACACATGTCCACATGTACGAGCTGTGAACTCAGCTTCATTAAATACTCAGTGATAGCACTTCAAGAAAAATCTTCCAAAATTCCCTAGAGCTTGTTCTCTTCAGAACATACTGGAATTTGTTGGTGTTCTCTCAAAGAAACTAGAAGTGTATGTGTGTGTGTTTGTGTGTGTGTGTTTGTGGGTGGGTGTGTATCAGTGTGAGTCTGACTGTCTGTGTCTGTGTGTGTGTATGTCTGTGTGAAAGTCTGTGTGTGTGTGTATGTGTGTGTGTTTCTTGGACTGGAAAGTTGTTTTAAGACAATACTATAGTGGTAATTGGTAAATGTCTGCAAGACAAGACACTAGATGAGTCCCGAGGCTGAGTAGAGGTTGCTCACTCAAGCACAAGACAATCTGGGGACAGAATTGTTTTCAGGCTATTATTTTATTTTTATTGGATATTCTCTGCATTTACATTTCAGATGTTATCCCTTTTCCCCAATCATCTCCCTCCTCTACTTGAGTCATGACCAGGGGCATTGAACGATATGGAAGAAACATAGGATTTGGTGAGAACATAGTAGCAGAACTCAGTCAAGTGTAGAAATTTTTATTAGCAACTGGCATGTAATATCTATAAAAGATAAATATGGTGTAGGGGCTAACAAGAGGAAGAAATTACAGGTAAGTAAAAGAGCAAGGGTAAAACAATGGAAGCAAGAGATTGTGACTTTTAAGGCTAGCATCAGAGAAAACTTGCACACAGGTGTGGCACAGCTCAGGTAATAAAACATCATTTGGGAACATAAGAGATTTGGATATGAGTGAAAGTCAGACTGAATAAAAGTTAATAATGTTAAGTCACCCCGATTTCCTGAGACACATCACATTCATTTACTCAAATGATAACAACTTAAACATTCGTAATCTTCTTTTTTTTTTTTTTTTTTTTTTTTTTTTTTTGGACTGGGTAGGAACAGTTTGAGGCATTAAAATAACAGCAAGAAGCCAGTGTGGGCAGAGAAAGTAGGTAGGGACTCAAATGGATCTGGGCTGGGGTGGGGGGTGGGGAGATGGGGAGCCTTCATCAGGAGGAGTGACAGCCCTCCATGGGCAGCTTCCTAAATCAAGTATGGTAATACCAGGGGAAGAGGTTTTGGTGGAGACATAGGCCTTCTGCTCTAGAATCTTTCAGGTCCTCTTTGCCCATCCCAGAATTCATTCATATAGAGATACACTGAGCACATAGATGTACATTCATTTGAGTTAGACATCCTTGTCAATGTGTTCACGGGATTCAAAACTGACCCTGATACTCTTAACTCAGAGGAGATCTTCACCCCTTCCCTGGTTCCGCAAGGGAGGTTATAGGATTGGCTCTGGAAGCAAGAGTAGCTAGTACTATTTCCATAGAACAAATATCCTTGACACTGAGAGAATGGGGGGGAAGGGACTAGACACACCCAGGAGGAGCTGAAGACACCTAGGGTCCCCTAGAAGCTGAAAGAAGCTGGGATTTCCTGAGCTGGGGGCATATGGGAGTGGTCAGGGTCTCAGCTGCAGCAGAGTCCAAGGCTCAGTAGTGAGACACCAGCACGAAGTCCAGGGCCAGCTGTATGCAGAAGGAGCTATTCATGGATGCCACATCAAGGTTGGTATTGATGTTTTCATGGGGGTTAGGACTGGTCGCAGCCCATATTCAGGGTACAGCCAAGGCTGACATTCCCAAAGCCCGCAGCACCAGATAATGTGATACAGTAATTATCTGTGTTCTTGCATGCAACTGGCCACGGGCAGTTTATATTGCTCTTCTGATTGGTGCAAGAGAAACATATCAGGGAATGGACTTGCTCCATGCCCAAAAGGGCTGCCAGCAGCACAGGAAGAAGACCTTCATGCAGGAAGTGGTACACATCTTTCACCAGCCAAAAACGCCTGCTCCAGGTGAAACAGCCTCAAAGATAATACTGAAACCTTAGGTCCTGAAAATCACCACAGGCTGAAGGCTTGTAAATTTTTTGGAGACTTTATGTATTTACGTTTCAAATTGTATTCACTTGCTCCCCTCTCCCATTTCCCCTTAATCCTCCCCCTGCTTCTGGAAAGATGCTCTTGCTCCCACCCACGCACTCTCACCTCATCCCCCTGGCATTCCCCTACACTGGGGAAAGGAGGTTTGTCGTCTTATAAAAGCGTTCTTGGTAGCGTCTAGTTGCCAGCCTAGTCTGGGAGTGTAGAGAGGAGGCAATGACTGGATGACGTGGAAAAGTGGAGCGCGGCTACGGGTTTCTAGACTGACCACGCCAGGGAAAAAAATTGACGGGTTTCTGATTTGATCTGGGCTTTGCTGACATTGAATTTATCAGAACTAGAGCCGAGTGAGGGCACATTTGAAGGAGCATCGTGGAATCGTAGGTATCACTGGATCTGCTAGACTTGACACCCCTGAGACATAGCCAAGAGACAATAACTTCTAAAACACAAGACAAAGTTCTAAAGGTTACACTTCTGTGTTTCAGGTGGCTATTTAAGCCACTGATGTGTGTGTGTGTGTGTGTGTGTGTGTGTGTGTGTGTGTGTGTGTGTGTGTCATTATTAAAATATAAAGTTTCAGAATCCTTAGAACCATTGATGTCTAAGAGACACTAAGATAAATGATCCACTTACAGCTGCCTAGGATGGCCAGTTAAGACAAATAACTAATGTATTTTGATCTCAGAAGCAAACAGCAAAATGCATTTAGAAAATAGCATAATAAATAAACAATAAGAAGATTAAAAAGAGATCATCAGTGATTACAGAGATCATAAATTACAGTGATTTATAATCATGGTTCTGAGGTCAAATGGTTTTAAATAAATAATAGACAAAAAGCCCAGAAATTTGTTTATTTTTATTTGTATTTCCAAGGATATATGTCATTCTTCCCCAGATGTGAAGAAAACAAATTATGACAAAGGAGAACCAAACTGTCATCTCCCAGTTCCTCCTCCTGGGCCTGCCCATCCCCCCAGAGCATCAGCACCTGTTCTACGCCCTGTTCCTGGCCATGTACCTCACCACCATCCTGGGGAACCTCATCATCATCATCCTCATTTACCTGGACTCCCATCTCCACACACCCATGTACTTGTTTCTCAGCAACTTGTCCTTCTCTGATCTCTGCTTTTCCTCTGTCACGATGCCCAAGTTGCTGCAGAACATGCAGAGCCAAGTTCCATCCATCCCCTATGCAGGCTGCCTGACACAACTATACTTTTACCTGTATTTTGCAGACCTTGAGAGCTTCCTCCTAGTGGTCATGGCCTATGACCGCTATGTGGCCATCTGCTTCCCCCTTCATTACATGAGCATCATGAGCCCCAAGCTCTGTGTGAGCCTGGTGGTGCTGTCCTGGGTGCTGACCACCTTCCATGCCTTACTGCACACCCTGCTCATGGCCAGATTGTCATTCTGTGAGAAAAATGTGATTCCACACTTTTTCTGTGACATATCTCCTTTGCTGAAGCTGTCCTGCTCTGACACGCATGTTAATGAGTTGGTGATATTTGTCATGGGAGGGCTTGTCATTGTCATCCCATTTCTACTCATCGTTGTGTCCTATGCACGAGTTGTCACCTCCATCCTTAAGGTCCCTTCTGTCCGAGGCATCCACAAGGTCTTTTCCACCTGTGGGTCCCACCTATCTGTAGTGTCACTATTCTATGGGACAATTATTGGCCTCTATTTGTGTCCAACAGCTAATAACTCAACTGTGAAGGAGATTGTCATGGCCATGATGTACACAGTGGTGACTCCCATGCTGAACCCTTTCATCTACAGCCTGAGGAACAGAGACATGAAGGGAGCCTTGACAAGAGTCCTTTGTAAGAAGAAAATTACCTTCTGTCTGTGATGGTTGCACTTCATAATTTTGAAATTTTCCCCTCCATAGACTGTACTAATGTGGTGATACGATGCCAGACTTTCTCATTGCCACTTGAGATTCTGTTAAAAGCATAGAGCAATCATTGTTCAGAATGTAAAAGAGAAGTCTGTGCATTTGAAGACAGAAATTATGTTTGAGTACATGACTGTTTTTCTATTTTGCTTTTGTTGGGTGATCCTAGAAAAGCATATATTAGAGCTACTATTTTAGTGACCCCCGTTTCTTACATCTTAAGTTGCCCCAGAATTTTTATCAATTTATTTTGAGTTTTGCCTTAACTAGGGTCTTATTCTTAAATTGTCCTCCAAAATCCTAAGTTAATTATAACATCCAAGTACCTCGTCCTTCTGTCTTCTAATGTCTTCTACGTGCTATTTCTGAACAAATCTTGGGCTTTGTTAAATTCTTAAAGTTTTTTACCTTTGCTGTTATGTTGTGTATACGGGTGTTTTTCCTGCATGCACATCTGTGTACTGTTCATACAGTGCCAATAAAGGGCAGAAGAGATCATATGATATCCTGGGCCTGGACTTGCAAATGTCTGCAAATAATCATGTGGGTGCTGGGAATGAAACCTGTGTCTTCTGAAAGAGGAGCTAGTATTCTTACCCTGAGCCATTTCTCCAGGCTCTTATTCATTGTATTTAATAACCCATACCTTTTTGTTTTCATGTATGTTTAGTTTTTTTCTTAACTCTTCTTAACATAATCATAATTTTGTGATTATTTTTTATTTTGTGCAACATGCTTTAATCATATTCTTAGTTTTCTCCCACCTCCCTACCCACTCAAATACAACTTTATGTCCCCCACCCTCTTGTACACACACACACACACACAAACACACACACACACACACACACACACCACCAACATCAACAACAACAACAACAACAACAACAACAACAAAATGGAGTCTGCTTTGGATTGGTCAACTACTCTGGGCATGGGGCCTACCTGGAAACATGGTTGGTATACCCAATGGTACTCTACTGGAAACAACTGATTTTCATTTCCCAAGAAAGTATCAATTGCAAATAGCTTCTTGGATGGAGTGGGACTTCATGTCCACTTTCCCTTCTAAGCACTGAGATTTTGTCTTGTCTGAATATGTGGGGGTACTGTGCATGCTGCCATGGTCTCTGTGAGCTCATGTGTGTATCGCTCCTGTTGTGTCTGGAAGATGTTGTTTCCATGGAGCCATACACAACCTATAGCTCTTGCCATCTTTCCACCTCCTTTTCCAAGTAGATATATGAACCTTTCTGACATTTTTGTTAAACAATATCATCTCTACACTTCTGCCTTTGCCTAGAATTAACTAATAGCTAGGGACTCTAGGTTTTATTTCCCTAGGACAATAAAAAATAAGCTAGAGGCTGATACATGTTCTATTTTTAAAGAGACTATTCTCCTGTTTTATATTTTGCTCTTACATTAAGGTTCTTGATTCATTTGGAATAGAGTTTATGCAAGTTGAGAGATAAGAATATAGTTTCATTCTTCTACATGTACTATACAGTGTGACGAGCAGCATTCGCTGAAGATGCTGTCTTTTCTCTGATGTGTATTATTGGCCTCTTCATAAAAAATTAGGTGTCTCTACAATGTATTTCAAATTCTATTTCATTAATCTATGTGTGCTATTATATAAATACCTAGCTGTTTCATTGCTATAACTTTGTAGTATAACTTGAAGTCCAGGAAGGTGATACCTTCAGTATTCTTTTGCTGTTTGGGATCATCTCAACATTTGTGTTTTTATATGAAATTTTTCATTTATTTTTTATCTATATGAAATTTAAGATTTTTTAGTTTCTATGAAAAATTACATTAGAATTTCATGGGTGTTGTATTAAATTTATATATTGCTTTTGATAAGATGGCTATGGTCATGATATTGATCCTACTAGTCCATGAGCATAGGTCTTGCCATATTTCGCTATGTTCAGTTCCTTTTTCAGTATCCTAACATTTTCATTGAGCAAGTCTTTCTCAGGATATCTTGTCCCATTGATCTATGTCATCTACACCAAATGTTCCCATCATTCATTCCTTTTCTAAATGTACTAGCATATCAATGTTCTCTCCTAACCTGTCCTTATGCTAAAAGAATCTCTTTTAAATACTCACAGAATAAATATATAGATATAGTGTTGGAGCAGAGAGTGAGATTTCGGTACAAGCATTCACCGTGTAATAATCAAGTCAGTGTAACTGCTGTACCCTATATCTTGGGTGTTGAGCATCTTTGTAAAGGTAACATTCAGATGCCTCTCTTCCAGTCATCTTTAAATAAGCAAAGAATTCCTGCCAACAGTAGTACTCCAAGTGTGCTGTACAGCATCTGAATGGCTTCCGCTTACCCAGCTGCACAGCTGTACCTGATTATCACGTCCTCCCTTCCCCCACATTCTTCCTGGCATCTGGCAACAACTATACTAATTTACTTCTTTTTTCCAGAGTTTTAAAAGCATAAATTTTAACATAGTTACTATTTATTCATCCTTCTATAGCACAATGATGTCTAATGATATAAATGGACCAAGAACAAGATTTAATTTTTCTCTTTTTTTTCTCTCTTACAACTTTATTTTTAAAAAAAGAGAGATACTTGTACAGATTTTTAAAGGCATTTTGGCATAACATTATATGAATATATTTTTGTCAGTTACCATAAGCATAAAGTACATGTAGAACAAAATGTAACAGGGAAACAGTCAGAGTTTTCTTGGTGTGTATCGATTAAACATAATGATTTTGAACACCAAAAATTGCCACAAAGCTATATTCTTAGCTCTTGGATTATTAATTATTTAAGGTCCAAGAGGACCACACTCTGAGAAGGTGCTATACAGTTATTTTTCCTCAGAAGGACTGAGGATTTCACTTTTTGGCCTTTTTCTTTTCTTTTCTTTCTTTTTTTTTAATTGAGCTTCATATGGCCTGTGAGCTGATTCTTGGGTATTTCTGGGGCTAGTATCCAATTATCAGTGACTGCATATTATGTCTGTTCTTCTGTGAGTGGGTTACCTCATTCAGGATGATATTCTCTAGATGCATTCATTTTCCTAAAAATTTCATAAAGTCACTGTTTCTAATAGCTGAGTAGTACTCTATTGTGTAAATATACCACAATTTTTGTATCTATTCATCTACTGAAGGACATCTGGGTTCTTTCCAGCTTCTGGCTATTATAAATACGGCTTCTATGAACATTGTGGTGCATGTGTCCTTATTGTATGTTGGAGCATCTCTATGCCCAGAAGTGGAATAACTGGGTCTTCAGGTAGTATTATGTCCAATTTTCTGAGGAACTGCCAGACTGATTTCCAGAGTGGTTGTACCAGTTTACAACCCCACCAACAGTCTAAGAGGCCACCTTTCATCTCCTCTATTATAATATATATTGGGAGCTTTTGCTACAGTCATTAAATTCAACATTTTTTAATTATAAGGAATCCTTTTGCACTTATTACTTATTTTATTTTTACCATAATATTTTCATATCAGTATTTCTTACATTAAAAATACGTTTTTCTACCATTCTAATGTAAGTTTCTAGTGATCGAGGTCCTACTTTCAATTACCTCCTCAGTTGTATTGCATCGAGTTACTGTTTTTTAAAAAATGTTTTTAAAAAGTGTACAACCACTCTGGACATCAATCTGGCAGATCCTCAGAAAATTAGAAATAGTTCTACCCAAAGACCCAGCTATACTACTCTTGGACATATACCCAAAAGATGTCCCACCATACCACAAGGACACATGCTCCACCATGTTCACAGAACCCTTATTTGTAATAGACAGGAGTTGTACAAAACACAGATGTCCCTCAGTCAAAGAATGGATACAGAAAATGTGATTCTTTACACAATGGAGTACTTACTATTCAGCTATTGAAAACATGGACAACATGAATTCTGCATGCAAATGGATGGAACTAGAAAATACCATCTTGGGTGAGGTAACTCAGACCCAAAGGCACATGTATGGTCTGTCCTCACTGATAAGTGAGTATTAACCATAAAATAAAGAACACCTAGGATACAACCTGCAAGACATGAGACGTGTAAGGAGCAGAAATGAGAAGTGATGAGTCTTCAGCCCCACTTAGGAGGGGGAATAAAATAATCTCAGGAGCAAAGGGAGGAAGGGACCTGGGTGGGAGTGGGGAGAGGGAGGAGAAAAGGAGTACAGGATCAGATATGGCTGAGTGGACAGGAGAAAAGCCCAGGGAACCAAGAGAATAGATGTAAATAAACTGCTTCTGGGAGTGGGAAGTTGGGGATACACTGGAGCATACAAGACACCCAGGAGGTAAGACTCTCTCAGAAAGCATTGGGGATGACCTTAGCCAAAATGCCCAACATTGGGGAAAGGAAACTTGAAGAGTCCACCTCCAGTATGTAGACAGGGCCTCAAATGGAAGGACAAGGTTACTAACCCACATGTAAAATTCCTGAACCATTCAAAATTCCTGACCCAGAATTGTTCCTGTCTAAAAAAACTGCAGGGAGAAAAATGGAGACGAGACTGGAGGAAAGGATGTCCAATGTCTGACCCAACTTAGGAATCTATATCATGGTGGGGGGAGGGGACCAAGGCCTGACACAATTATACTACGATATATTTACAGATACGAGCCTGGCATGGCTGTCCTCAGAGAGGCCCTACCGGCAGCTGACTGAGACAGAAGCAGACACTTACACCCAATCATTGGACTGAAGTCGGGGACCCTTATAGATGGATTAGGGGAAGGATTAAAGAAGCTGAAAGGAAGAGAAACCCCATAGGAAGACCAGACATCTCAACTAGCCCAGACCCCAGGGAGCTCCCAGAGACTGAGCCACCAACCTGGAGTACACACTGGCTAGTCGGAGGCCCTGACACATATGTAGCAAAGGTCTACCTGGTCTGGCCTCAGTGGGAGAAGATGTATATAATCCTTGAGGCCCCGGGGAAGGAGGAGGCCTAGTCCAGGGAAGAGCACCTTCTTGGAGGCAAGGAGGAGGAAGAATGCAATGAGGAACTGTGGAAGGGATGACTGAGGAGGGGCAACAACTGGAATATAAAGTGTCCATTTGCACAAATACCTTTCATTGATATAGTCTTCTTTCTGTTCCTTGTGAGGTTTTGTGTTATTTTGTTTTGTGTCCTATCCTAATACACAATAACAGTAACTATTAGAAAAGGTGACAAACAAAATTGAATGACTCAAGATTGGAAAGTTAGAGGAGTGGGCCCAGTTGCATGGGCCTCCTCCAAGGCAGGCCCTGTGTGCACTGTCTGTGCACTTTGTACTTGCTCGCACTACTGCTCACTGCTGCTGGCCATGGCGTTGGTGAGCCTTCTACTATCTCTGCTCGGGCCGGGAGACTTCCAGCGCCACCACGAGGCTAAAGGAGACCCGAGCCCGTGCCCACACCGCCTGTGACCAGCTGGCCCAGAGCTCCGTGGCGCCAAGGCCAAGAGCCTGCGGGGCTGCATGGTGGTCCCGGTGGACTACCACCTGCTGATGATCACCAAAGTGGAGCACAACGCATTGCTGCAGGCCAAGGCTCCAGAAGCGCTGCGCTCCGTGCTGTGGCTCGCCAAGTGCAAGCTGCAGGAGGTGCTTAAGGTCATCTTCGTGATGTTGCTGTGCTGACAGACAAGCTCTTCCCCGTCGTGAAGGTCATGTAGAAGTACTTCAATGCTGGCTCAGGGACCTACTACAGCGACTCCATCTTCTTCCTCTCAGTTGCCACGCACCAGATCATGCCCAAAAAGATCCTGAGGCTCATTCAGCTGTACCTTGACCTGAAGTATAAGACCAACATCTGAGAGCTGTTTGAGGAGTTTGATAACTTCCTGCCCGGCGCTATTATCGGCATAGCCTGAGAAATACGGCCTGTGTATAGGCACACATTCTGGCAATTCCGCCATGAGAACCCCAAGACCAGAGTTGGGGACCCTCCCCCGAAGGACTCCCTGGCTTCAACATGGAATAATGCTGCTGAACCTGGAAGCCATGCGCCAGTCTCTGCTTTACAGCCACCTACAGGAACCTGCATGGGTACAGCAGCTTGCTGGCAAGTACCACTTCTTGGGCCACCTGGAGGATCAGGACTTCTTCACCATGATTGGCATGGAGCACCCCGAGCTCTTCCATGTGCTGGACTGCACCTGGAACAGGCAGCTGTGCACCTGATGGAGGGACCGCGGCTCCAGCGATGTCCTCCAGGCATACTTTCATTGTGAGGGCCAAGTCAAGATCTACCATGGGAACTGCAACACTCCTGTCCCAGAGGACTAGACACCAGCTCACCCACTATGCCAGTGGGGCTCCCGGGCCTGGGGAAGAGAGACTCTGATAGGATGCCCTTCAGGAGCCAGGTGCTGGAGACTTGCCGGCTGGCTAGTTCTTGTCCAGCCACCAAAGAAGCTCAGCTGAGCCCTGCTGGTGCTTAGGCTGTTTTCCTCTAGGGCTGCCTGGGACAGGCACAGGTATCTCCCAGTAGGTGGTTAAAGATAGGGAAGGAAGGAAAATCGCACCCTTGTAAATAACTGGATTTGCTAGACTGAATGAACATTTCAAGCTGCTGGCTGTAATGCTGTGTGAGAGGACAGGCTATGTGGCTCCCAGTGAGCACTGAACGCACAAGTCAGGATTTTAACTAAGCAGCCCAGAACCTAAGCCTCCAAAGGAATGCCACATCCTTTCCCAGGAGGCTTTGCACCTCCTCTGGGTGTTCCCGTTGCTTGGTACAGGCTTCAAGAGCAGTGTCTCTTTAAATAGGCCTGAGCACATAATAATACCCCAGCATTCATAGTTCTTACCTCCCTACTGTACCCCACAACCCCATTTTCTCTTGTCCATCTACCTGCTCCAAGTAAACTCACTCTACTAAGGGATCAAATCTATCATCAAAGGACAGAGATTGGCCATGCCAAGGCATGCACTAGATTCACTCCAAGAAGCAGCCTACCAGGCCTCATGTACAACTGGGTGGGCTTGGGAAGGAGTAGCCTCCTGGTCTCATTGTAGTCTCTGGGGAGAAAAGAAAAACAAACTCCTAATTTCCGACTGCACCGTGAAGTGAGTACCCCTTCCCAGAAGTGAGTACCATTTCTCTATGTGTGCTTGAGATGGGCTCTGTAAGTCAGCTGCCCATACAAAGCCCTCGCAGGCCCTGTCTGGACAGTCCAGCTCATGTCCTCAGGCAAGAAATGTGAGGTTCTTCTTGTATAGTCTGTCAGTACCTTGGTGACATTAGCTGATAAAGTCTTTGAGAACACTTGAGTCATGGTGTTTGTTCTCTGGCCACAGTGTTCAGAGCACAGGGCTCTGAATGAAACATAGAATCAATATCAACCAAAGACCTAAAAGGACCAACTGGAAGGCCTGCCTGTGGGTGCCAATGGGTTGGTACTGTCCTGTTTGGTTCCAAGTGCAGAATTATCTCATTCTAGCTAGTGGCAGGTTCATCTGCTGCCAGAAACATGCCCAGCTGTCTCTGGCTCCTTAGCCCAGACCTCCAAGTTCCATTCATTCCATTCCATTCCCAGTTCATGCCTGGTGAAGGGGCATACTCCTTCACTGGCCCTCTGCTGGGCCCAGTTCATCTGTTCTCCTAGCCACCTGGTTTCCTACTTATAGCGTCTGGTTATTAGATACCTGGGGTGTGGCAGGCATTGTCTGAAGGATTTACATGTGCCCTAGATAATATTCATGAAAACCTCAGCAATTTCATTCCGGCTCTAAAACTGATGTATGAAAACAGACATGGGCCAGGTCCTCTGTTGTGTTGTTTACGGAAGCTTTTTATTGTACAAAAATATTGGAAACAGCTTAAAATGTTGTCTCTGGGGCAGATAAATAATGTAAATTACATGGTTAAATATATTAGAAATCATTTGAAGGAATATTTAATGTACCAGGGAATACTTATGCTAGTGAGTAAAAAATATGCCACATAAGATTGTGTGTCCTTTTATTTTTAATTACATATATGTGTACATCTATATGTATTTGTGCATAAACAGCTACATACATGAAATGCATATGTATGTGTGAAAAGAGAAAGATTTAAAAACAAGCCTATTCTGTATTTTATTAGTTCAACTCCTCAAAGACCCTGCTTCAGCCACATCAACAAAACAGTTATCTCAATGGGAGCAGAGGATTAAAAGACATGAAATTTTTTAAAATCACAGTAACAGATGAATTTTTCATCAAGAACCAACGTGTATCTTGGACTGGAGAGATGGCTTGAAGGTTAAGAGCACTGGCTGCTCTTCCAGAGGTCCTGAGTTCAAATTCCAGCAACCACATGGTGACTCACAACCATCTGTAATGGGATCTGATGCCCTCTTCTGGTGTGTATAGATAGATAGATAGAAAGATAGAAAGATAGATAGATAGATAGATAGATAGATAGATAGATAGATAGATAGATAGATAGATAGAATTTTTTAAAATGTTGGAAAGTTAGGAAATGACATAATGCAGTAAGGATTTAAAATGGTTTTTATTAATCATTAGGTAATCAAAGATCATTAAATTTGCCCATTAAATATATTCTAAGAGTTCAATTGTCCTAGCTTTTGTGGCTGTATATGAACTGTTGCAAAACCAGCATGAGACTGAAAATTTAGGTCATTAAATTCATCACATTCAAAGCAAAAACCATTATCTTATTCTCAAATTCACTTCTTTTTATACACCATCAGCTCCTCAAATTGAGCCACATTTCAGTCATGTATTCTTTGACTCATTCAAGAAAAAAATATTAGTTCATGTGGTTAAGAACCAGTCTAACTTGGCTCTTTGTGTGGCTGTGAATCTTAATCCATTTTTAATAGATGTGCATATTCAAATATCACACATATGCATACAGAAGTTTATGGTTTCTAGGACCATGAGAACTGAGAAGTGGAATGCAGAATGAAGAGCAAAGGTAGGTAGATGAGGAAGAGCTCCAGTCCTTGCCTGTCATAGAGCATCAGTGGAGACATTACATTAGACATTACAGTGGGTACAGGAGGGGTCCTAAGTTGTAGCAATGTGATTTATTATAGAAGAATGAAATGGTGGTTGGGATGTCATCACTTAGATGACTACAAGAAATAAATGGAAAAAGGTTGGAGACTTAAACAATGTGTTCGTGCAGCTAAAACTAAATAATGAATATCTATTCACCCTATTCCTCAGGCTGCAGGAAGTTTGGGAGAAATCTCCATATTTGAATAATTTGAGTTTTTAAAATGATTCAATACTAACTCACACCAGAATGCTGCGAAACTCTGATTACACTTGTTTTGATCTTCTGCAAAGATTCCCTTTTCTCTATCAACATCAGACTATTACAAGGTATCTTTGCAAAGTTTATCAATAAGTTTGAAATTATAAGGTAGGAGAGATAGTCTATCAAAATGGGAAAGGAACTTCAACTTCTTTCTTCATGACCAGAAATATGCTTGTAGGGCCCTGGTATGAATCATCTTCTGGGTAAGCACAAATCAAACTGTTACCACAGAGCAAACATTTCATTCTGAGTAGAGGTCAGGTGAAAGAAAAAAGAAAATCAGATATGGAACAAAAAAAGAAGTAATGAAGCAATGAAGAGTAAGGATGTTTTCTCAGAACTGATAAGTAAAGATTTTTTTCAACAATGAAAAGTTTTGTTTAGCAGAATGAGTATAAATGGATATATATATACATATATATATGATTATACATATGAGTCCGTGCACTGCAGATATGAATCTCTTGTGGGATGCTTCTGAGTCATTGGCTCAAATACTATTTATGTGTCTTCATTTCATAGGTTAACTTTTTAATATTTTATGAAGAATGAGCACAAGACTTGGGTATTTAAGTCAAATCAGTTTTGACATGGGAAGATAAGACATCATTAATACCTGAATTATAGTAGTCTAAAAAAGAAAATTAAACAATTTTACATTAAACTGCCCTAGAAAGTGATTGGAACTCACTTTTTTATCATTACACAAGACTACTTAGTGAACAGTTTTTGAGGGTAGATGTAAATTAACATCTAACTCTACCTGGAATTTGCACTAACAGTTGGAAGAATCACTCATGTCACATATGGAGTTGAAATTTTCTAAAGTTGTTAGAATCTGGCTTTCCATGGTCCTATTATATTATACTGTAAGTTTGCCACAGACTTGATGCAAACCTTGATTCAGAACATTTTCTTTTATCAAGGTAGTAGTAGTGATAAAGTCATATATGTTTATGATAATCAATAGGTATACTCTAACCCTAATCAGAGAGTCTTCTGAGCCCTACAAACACTGTCCAGCCCTGCATCCACTGTACAGATGTGCTGTATATGGTACACCCAACCTCTAAATGGCAACTTGTGTGAGGTGTAGTTATTTTATACAATAGTGCTATTTCTGAAGACACATGAATTATTGAAAATCCCTGAATGATTTCATTTCAGAAATAAGCTTTATGATGGGAAAAGTACTCATACATCAATATTAAAGTATTACTGAATGCATTATTTTTAAATAATTCCAATATTTACCATCACAGGCAAAAAAGAATTTTCTTCTTGCAAATAACTCTACTCAGTGCTCCCTTCATGTCTCTGTTCCTCAGGCTGTAGATGAAAGGGTTCAGCATGGGAGTCACCACTGTGTACATCATAGCCATGACAGTCTCCTTCACAGTAGAGTTATTAGCTGATGGACATAAGTACAGACCAATGACTGTCCCATAGAACAGGGACACCACAGACAGGTGGGAACCACAGGTGGAGAAGGCTTTACGGATGCCTCGAGCAGACGGGACCTTGAGGATGGAGGAGACGATTCGTGCATAGGACACAATGATGAGAACAAATGGGATGACAAGGATGATGCCTCCCATGACAAATATCACCAACTCATTAACATGCGTGTCAGAGCAGGACAGCTTCAGCAGAGCAGACATGTCACAGAAAAAGTGCGGGATCACATTGTCCTCACAGAATGACAATCTGGCCATGAGCAGGGTGTGCAGCATGGCATGGAAGGTGGTCAGCACCCAGGACAGCACCACCAGGCTCACACAGAGCTTGGGGCTCATGATGCTCATGTAATGAAGGGGGAAGCAGATGGCCACATAGCGGTCATAGGCCATGGCCACAAGGAGGAAGCTCTCAAGGTCTGCAAAAAACAGAAAAAAGTACATTTGTGCCAGGCAGCCCGCATAGGGGATGGATGGAACTTGGCTCTGCATGTTTTGGAGCAACTTGGGCATCGTGACAGAGGAAAAGCAGAGATCAGAGAAGGACAAGTTGCTGAGAAAAGAATACATGGGTGTGTGGAGATGGGAGTCCAATTGAATAATGCTGATAATAAGAAGGTTTCCCAGGACGGTGGTGAGGTACATGACCAGGAACAGGGCATAGAATAGTTGCTGGTACTCTGTGGGGATGGGCATGCCCAGGAGGAGAAACTGGGAGATAGCAGTTTGATTCTCTTCTGTAGTGCCCTGCATCTAAGATATTTAAGAGAAATTTTAAAAACCCTTCAATATCCAAATAAAAGCAAATATGTGTTCATGACTAATGATCTGTGAATATGTTCTACAACATTTAACCTCAATTCATATTGAAAGATGACTCTGTAATCAGAAATACACCATGACTAAATTCCAGCCACCTAGAACACTTTTTTCCATTAGCATTAGAAACAACATTGACTTTTCACTCCCATTTAAAACATACTTATGGGTTAGCTCTATGGTCTCCAGTTCTGATGGTGCTATGGCCATTAACTCTCAGCAACTACCATTGGCTGCTTTTCTAACAGTGTGTTCCCATATCACTGATTCCTTGAGCCCTTTCCTGAACACCCTTGTAATAATGTAGATCCTGCCTTAAAATTGCTCTCATGGCATCAGGTGCCACCTAAGTTTCAAGGGCCCACCTACCTCCTTTACTAATCTACCATCAAGTGCTTAGTGATTGGCTCCCCATAGACTCATCAGCACCATCTTCAGATCAACAGACTTCACTTCCCCCTGGATTTTTCCCAATCCACTTCTCTACTTCACAATGAAGAAAATCTAGTCTTAAGTCAGAATCCTAAAAGTTTTCTTCCTTATATTTGTTTCTGTAACAATCTACAAAATCCTATGGATTTTGTATTTTTCTATCCCTGATTCTTTGCTTCTTTCCCACTTCTTTTCTCCTCTTTATGTTCTTCTAGGTTTGTTATTAATTTATTTAATCCTTTGACAATTTGATTCATGTATATAATGAATTCTGGTTACTTTCTTTCCCACTCCTGCTTTCTCTATTGTGCCTCCCACTTCTATCAACCATCTCTTCTACTCCCACCATTTCCTCTCACAGATTCATAAATTTCTGTTTTGTTTTGTGGCTTAATAATTCATCCAGGGTCATCTGTGTGGCCACTGGATTGAAACTAGGAATTAGAGTCTAGTGGGGTTTTCAGTGTGTAAGGAACCAAAGACAATAGTGGCCCTTTCCCTGAATCCATCAGTACAAAGTAATTCAGAGGTGAGGGGTAGAACCCTTCCCATGCCTGCATGTTGATTGGCAGTCAGTCATTCATAATTGTTGAGAGTTCATAATTTTAATAGCTATGTATTAGCCAAAATATGGAATTTCACAGCCCTTTTCCCTATATTCTCTCTTTTAATTCTTTTCTCCTTCTCCTCAAAAATGTTCCTGGAACCTCCAAGAGGATGGTAAGAATGTTTTGTTCAGAACTGAGATGCTTTGTGGCTCCATGCTGACTTCAAACTGGCCAGTCTCCTGTCCTCACCTCCAGAATGTTAGGACGACATGTGTGTGAAGCTATGCCCAACTTTGTTTCACCAACTGAACTATGCTTATCCTGTTTCCCAAATTTGGACCAGGCCAATATTATATCCGGATGGTTGACACAGCCTTAATTCTATTCCCTGCTTCCCCACTCTCTCTGATTCAATTTCTTCACTCTCTCGATCTCCGGGATGTGAATATGATGTTCATTGCTATGCTATTCCATAAATGCTCGCTATTTTTAAGGTAAAATTTTAAGGGAAAAAAAGACAAAATGTTCCTCAGGAGTTGTCCCTGGCCTACCTCCACATTATCATCTGGCCCACTGAATTGACATGTTCTACACAGGAATGTGTTAACTTATCAGCCACAGTCTCTTCACACCAGGTTCTCACAGTTGCTGTTCTTTCTGCCCGGGTTCATCTTCTCTGTGCTCCTACATCACCTGGCTTACCCTCAGTTTATCCTCCTTGTATATTACATGTAACTCACTGAGCTAAATTTGTCATGCCTTTCTAGGTGAGGCCTGCTGCCATGTTTCCACAGCATCCTATATTATCCCACAGCACTCAAGGTCCTGATGACTAGTTGGACTGACATCATGTAGATCCCATGCCAGAAAGGCTGTGTCGCCATCTTGTGGCACGGACAGCACCTGCCATGGTTCTTGGACATGACCAGTGTTTGGAAAGTTTTCTCTGCTGTGCCTTGGGCTGAGACATGGATTCCTTCAGCTTCAAGGGCTGAGAACACTCGTCTAAGCTGATCACAACTATTACTGCTTCCAGAAGAAGCTTTGGGCATCTTAATACACAATTCCTGGGTAAAACTTTAGTTCCGTTGAAAATATTGTACTGCCTATGCATACTACCTTTACATCCTAAATGACCTTGGAGTTTATTATACACATATATTTTGTCCATTGTGTGATATTATGATGAAAATAATGAAATAGATTTAGTTATATGGTTAGAAGGAAAAGGTGTAACATCTGCCCTTGAGACCACGCTCCAGCTAGTCTTCAGAAATAAGCATGTTTGTATGTCAGAGCTGACTAAGAAAGCAGAAGAACATGAAACACATGAGACCTTTTTCCTCTAAAGATAAATGACTGAATCCAAATGCAAGAGTTCTGTCCTGCTGGTGCTGTATAGTCTAGTATATTGATGATGCTTACTCTCTTGGTTGAATCTATATATTTAGACATGATGTGCTATTACTACAATAAGGAAAATCACCAATAAAATTTCGTTTATTTCACTTTGTTAGAAGCTACCTTTCTAAGAGATGAGGAAGATTTCAATTTGTTATCCAGCTATGATAATAAATCACAACCAAGGGATATCACCTGAAAGACAGTGCCACTCGTTAGGAATGTAAGTTTGAGCCATCCCCATGACAGTGCTTCTCAACTCCCTCACCTGGTTCATATGCAGTTCTCAGCCAAGGCTACACATGAGAGACAGAAACTGCAGAGCTTCAAGCTGGAGATGCAGCCCAGTGGTGAGTACTTGTCGAGCATTCCCAAGACACTCAGTTAAGTCCCCAGCACTGAAAAATAAATGGAGCAGAGAGGTTTCTAAAATCCCATTTCATATGTAAAGAACCTGGTCGCATTGCTAAATTCTGGACTTGATGTGGTAGGCTTTAGGTAGAAACTAATCCTACATGTTAAAAATTTAAGTTTTATAATTAATGATAGCTCTGCTGGTCTGTTGACCACACTCTGAGGAATAGAATGATATAATATTCTTTAACACAAAATTTTAGACAGTTCCCCAATAAATGTGAATACCATAACCTCTTAGAGGGAGGCTGTCCAGTGTATTCTGAAGTATTCTGAGGAAATGAATATTTTAATAATATAGCCAAGGGCTGAAAAACCCTATGTATTCATTGTCTTTCTCACAGAGATGCCATCATGCTAAAGTGACTCAATTTGTGAGAATGCATTTTATATTAAGGTTAATAAATTATCAAATGCTTTTATTAATAAATTACATAAACAAATCCTATAGAATGCCATAAAACCAGTAAAATCAAGACTCTCAGGTTATAAGGACAGTAAGACATCAGCTCACTCATCACCGACCTGGCCTACTTACCCAGAAATATCTCAGGATGACTCCAGGGCCCTAGTCTAAAATCCTGCTTCCATTTATGTATCATAAGCATAGGAAGGATATTCTCAACAGTCATCACTTATGTGTGCACCACACCTGCTCACATTGCTCATCCTGCTTATCCCTGGGCCTAAGGGGCCCTGCATCCCAGAGGAGTCTATATCCTATAGGAACTAATTTAAAACAAGGTAATTAGCCAGGTTCTATCTAGAGCAAATTCTCTCAAAGGTCTGTATTTCTGATCATAGGCTCTGATTATACATGACTATGGTTGGAAAATGGTAGGAATGGAGAAGCTGGTGGTGGGGGTTTATTCATCCCCATAGTGTCTCAATGGAGCTTGCATTTGGGGAGGTAATGAAGACTGGTTGTAAAAGCCAAAGGATGTACCAAAGGCTGTGAATGCTTTATCTAAAACTTTCCACAGGAAACCACTACATGTTTTGAAGCAGAGTACCATCCTTAAAGACATGCTTGATAAAGGGTCCTTTGCTATGTATGCAGACAATAAGCCAACTCCCTGTAAGCAGGCTCTAGAATATAAAAGCATGCTACTAATAAAAATCAAACTTATATGACCAAACTTTGTAAATGTGACAATGTAAGAGGAACTACCATACATAGTCTATGTTCAATTTATCCTCAGTCAACATACCAAAAGTTCAGGCTCCCACTTTCTAATTTTTACCTTTTCATCTCCATAGGAGAGCTATAACATTATCCACCATGACCAATCCTGACAGTCTCTGTGTGTACCTGTATGACATGTTCTTCCAGTCCCTCTAAGTAACAATTTAGCCATAAGTGCCATATATAATTGCTCCTCCCACTTCTTCCCCTGGCCTTCCCCTCACACTTGGCAGTCATCAGCTGGAAATGGTGCTTTTGCTACTTGGAAAAATGAATCCTTGTCTGTTTATCTGGTTGTTACTGCTTAAATTAACAGTTTGTTTGAAGGCACGAAGATATTGGGAATTCCACAAGATTTCAGACACAGCATTCCATCACTGTGTTAACAAGACAGAGCATCCAGGTTTCCTGTGATCATTAACACCATTCACCTCAAGTAGAAGGGTGTCACTGCTTTCAGTATGTTTGTTTACTTTAAAACCAAAACCCTAACCCCCAAACTCAGTGAAACCAGTTACCTTTCCCACTGGAGTAATTCAACTTTTCAGAACTAATGCTTTGGACATACTATGTTCAACCTGCATTTCTTACTTAATCCATAGATGCAAAACTCAGCTCTTCACTGGCTACAGCTGGCTTTTGTACATGCAGCTTGACAACAGCAGCTCACTCCAGTCCTTCTGCGCATGCTGCTTGACTTTTGCCCAGGAAATCCTCTGTTTGTATTTTTAAAAGTAACTGGGAGTTCCTTTAATACTTGGAGAACTGGTGAAAACTGTGATCTGGTTTGTGCTGATTACTTTAAAGAATATGGGAAAGATGAACTAAAGTGCATTTTTGTTTTGCTTTGATGCATGGAAATCTTAATTTTTAACAGCATTTGTTAAACACTAAAGTCTATTGAACTGGCTATCCATTTTTCTCAAATAACAATAGATGGCAGAAGAGTGAATTTATCCCAGGGTGTTAGTTCACATCTGTAATCCCAGCACTCAAGAGGAAGGGGCAGGAGAAATGGGAGTTTGAGGCTAGTCTGGACTACATTGTAAGACTTCTCTAAATAAATCCAAGACCTGAGGATAGAGCTTCATGGTAGGGCACATGTCTAGGAAGTGTAAGCTTGTTTCATCCTCAAAAACCTAAGTGTGATCTTGCCTATAGTCTGACACTCACTTTTTTGTGTTTCTCTATTATCACTTTTCCTCAATCACAAGTCTGAAAAACAGAGGCTCCAAGTTCACCTGTTTGGTTCTTTTCCAAAAATGATTTTGGTTTTAACTTTCTTTGCTTTCACACATTTTATTATCATGTCATCAATTTATATCCAGTAATTTCTGTTAGGTTACATATAAGTTGTTTACTCTCAAAATGAGTTTACAGGATTATCGCAGAGAAGCTGCCCTGAACTCTTGAGGCCCAGGTAGCAAGGCTGCCTGGGAACAGACAATTCCGGCCCAAGGACAGAGCCACTCCAGTTGCATGAGGACCCAACATCACCATCAAAACTCACAGCCTACCCAGAGAGCTGAACACACAGGAGCAATCTTCTTCCAGATACCAAGGCTCATGAACCAACAGGAGAGACAAGCTCCAGTAAGAAACAAGATCACCTAGTAACACTGATAATAAGATGAGAAGAGGCAAGTGCAAGAATCTAAGAAACAAAAAATAAGACAACCTTGAAACATCAGAACTCAGTTCTCCCACCACAGCAAATAGAGGATATCCCAACTCACCAGAAAAACAAGATTTAGACTTACAATCATACTTCATGATGATGATGGAAATCCTTGAGAAGCTCATAAATAACACACCCAAAGAAGTGCAGAAAAGCCAAGAGAACGCATTTGAACAAGTTGAAGCCTTTAAAGAGAAAACACAAAAATCACTTAAAGAGCTACAGGAAAGCACAAGCAAACGGGTGAAGAAATGGAAGACAGAAATAGAAACAATGAAGAAATCACAAAAGGAGACAACCATGAAGTTGGAAAACTAGGAAAAATATCAGGAGTCAAAGACGTAAGTATCACAACAAAATATAAAAGATGGAAGAGAGAATCTCAGGGGCAGATGACACCATAGAAAACACTGACACAACAGTCAGAGAAAATGCAAAATATCAAAAAGTTTCTAACCCAAAACATCCAGGAAATCCAGGACACAATGAGAACACCAAATCTAAGGATATTAGGTCTAGAAGAGAGTGAAGACTCCCAACTAAAAGGCCCAGTAATTGTCTTCAACAACATTATAGGAAAAAAAAATCTTCCCTACCTAAAGAAAAAGATGACCATGAACAAAAAAGAAGCCTATGGAACCCCAAATATATTGGACCAGAAAAGAAATTCTTCCTGACACATAATAGTCAAAACAACAAATAATTAAAACAAGAAAAAAAGAAATACTAAGATCAGTAGGATAAAAGAACAGGTAGAATATAAAGGAAGACCAATAAGAATTACACCAGACGTTTCAACAGAGACTATGAAAGCTAGAAGATCCTAGACTGTTGTAATACAGACCCTAAGAGAACACAAATGTAAGGCCAGGTTACTATATCCAACAAAACTCTCAATTACCATAGATGGAGAAACAAAGATATTCCAGGACAAAAGCAAATTTACACAATATCTGTCCACAAATCCAGCCCTACAAAGGATAATAGATGGAAAACTTCACCACAAAGAGAGAAACTTACCCCAGGAAAAGCAAGAAAGTTATCTTCTTGCAACAAACTCCAAAAAGAAAAGTACAAAAACATGATTCCACATATAACATCAAAAATAGCAGGAAACAACAATCATTATTCCTTAATATCTCTTAACACTAACAAATTCAATTTTTCAATAAAAAGACATAGACTACCAGAATGGATACATAAACTGGTACAGCATTTTGCTGCGTACAGAAAACTCATCTCAGCAACAAAGACAGGCACTACCTCGGTGTAAAGGGATAGGAAAAAACTTATCAAGCAAATGGTCCCAAGAAACAAACTAGAGTAACCATCCTAATATTGAATAAAATAGATTTTCAACCAAAAGTCATCAAAAAAGATAAGGAAGAACACTTTTTACACATCAAAGGAAAAAATCTATCAAGATGAACTCTCAATCCTGAACATCTATGCTCCAAATACAAGGAAACACACATTCATAAAAGAAACTCTACTAAAGCTCAAAGAATATATTGCACCACACACAATAATAGTGGAAGACTTCAACACTCCACTCTCATCAATGGATCATATCATGGAAGCAGAAACTGGACAGAGACACAGTGAAACTAACAGAACTTATGAAACAAATGGATTTAACAGACATAGACAGAATATTTCATTCTAAAATAAAAGAATATACCTTCTTCTCAGCACCTTATGGCACCTTCTCCAAAATTGACCATAGAGTCAGTCAAAATAGGCCTCAACTGGTATAAGAAGATGGAAGTAATCCCATGCATCCTATCAGATCACCGTGTACTAAAGCTGGTATTCAATAAAAACAAAAAGCCCACATACACATGGAAGCTAAACAATGCTCTACTTAGTTATAACATGGTCAAGGAAGAAACACAGAAATCAAAGACATTTTAGAAATTAACAAAAATGAAGACACAACATACCTAAACTTATGGGATACAATGGAAGCAACCCCATGGGAAGAACAAACTTATCAACTATGCAAACACACCACAGCTCCCAGGGACTAAATCACCAACCAGTGAGTTCACATGCAAAAAACCAATGGCCCAGGGTACATTTGCAGGAGAGGATAGCATTTTTTGACATCAATGGGAGGAGAGGCCTTTGGTCCAGCCAAGGCTCATTTTCCCAGTGTAGGGGAACACCAAAGTGCTGAGGTGGGAGAGGGAGCACCTTAATGGAGGCAATGGGAGGATAACGGGGTGGGGAGATAAGATTGTGGGAAGGTAATAACATCTGAAATGTAAAAGCAAAAAAATTCCAAGGGAAAAAAAAAGAAAGCAATGCTAAAAGGAAAACTCATAGCTCTGAGCCCCTCCTAAAAGAAACTAGAGAAAGCATATACTAACAGCTTGACAACACACCTGAAAGCTCTAGTACAATATGAAACAGATACATCCAAGAGGAGTAGACAGCAGGAAATAATCAAACTCAGAGCTGAAATCAACCAAGTAGAAGCAAAAAGAACAATACAAAGAATCAACAAAAACAAGAGCTGGTTCTTTAAGAAAATTACCAAGATTGATAAACCCCTACCCAGACTAACTAGAGGGCACAGAGAACATATACAAATTAACAAAATCAGAAATGAAAGAGGAGACATAACAACAGAGACTGAGGAAATTCAAGAAATCATCAGATTCTATTAGAAAAGCATATAATCAACAAAACTGGAAAATCTAGAGGAAATGGACAATTTTCTAGACAAATACCAGGTGCCAAAGTTAAATCAAGATCAGATAAACTATATTAACAGCCTTATAACCCCTAAAAAGATAGAATCAGTCATCAAAAGGAAAGAAGCCCAGGACCTGATAGGTTTGGTGCAGAATTCTATCAGACCTTCATAGAAGACCTAATACCAATACTCTTCAAACTATTTCACAAAATAGAAACAGAGGGTATACAACCCAACTCATTCTTTGAAGACAAAATTATGCTCATTCCTAAACCATACAAAGACCCTACAAAGAAAGAGAATTTTACACCAATTTCCCTCATGAACATTGATGCAAAAAATACTCAATAAAATTATTGCAAACCAAGTCCAAGAACACATCATAACAATCATTCACCATGATCAAGTAGGCTTCATCCCAGGAATGCAAGGATGGTTCAATATACAGAAGTACATAAATGTAAGCTATTATATGAACAAACTCAAAGAAGAAAACCACATGATCATCTCTTTAGATGCTGAGAAAGCATTTCACAAAATTCAACACCCCTTTATATTAAAGTCTTGGAAAGGTCAGGAATTCAAGGCTCATACTTAAACATAATAAAAGCAATATACAGCAAACCAGTAGCCAACATCAAACAAATGGTGAGAAACTTGAAACAATCCCACTAAAATCAGGGACTAGACAAGGCTGGGCACTCTCCCCCTACCTATTCAATAAAGTACTAGAAGTAGTAGGCAGAACAATTAGATAGCAAAAAGAGGACAAATGGATACAAATTGGAAAAGAAGAAGTCAAAATATCACTGTTTGCAGATAATATGATAGTATACTTAAGTGCCACCAAAATTTCCACTAGAGAACTTGTACAACTATTAAACAACTTCAGCAAACTGTCTGGATATAAAATTAACTCCAACAAACCAATAGCCTTCCACTACTCAAAGCATAAACAGACTAAAAAACAATTAGAAAATAGACACCCTTCACTATTGTCACAAAGAATATAAAATAACTTGTTTTGACCATAACCACACAAGTGAAAGATCTGTATGACAAGAACTTCAAGTCTCAGAAAAAAAAATATTCAAAAAGACCTCAGAAGGTGGAAAGACCTCCCATGCTCATGGATTGGAAGGATCAACATAAGAAAAATGGCCATCTTGCCTCAGGCAATCTACAGATTCAATGCAATCCCCATCAAAATTCCAACTCAATTCTTCATAGAATTAGAAAAGGCAATTTGCAAGTTCATTCTGAAAAACAAAACAGAATAGCAAACAACTATAAAAAAACAATAAGAAAAAACTTTGAGGGAATCACCATCCCTGACCTCAAGCTGTATTACAGATCAATTGTGAAAAAAACAAAAAAAAAAAAACAAAAAACAAAAAACAAAACAAAAAAAAAAAAACCAAACCTACATGGCACTGGTACAAAAACAGGCAGATAGATCAATGGAATAGAATCAAAGACCCAGAAATAAATCCACAAACCTACGGTCACTTGATCTTTGACAAAGCACCTAAAAACATTCAATGGAAAAAAGACAGCTTCTTTAACAAATGGTTTTGGTTTAACTGGCAGTTAGCATGCAGAAGAATGCAAATCAATTCTTTCTTATCTTCTTGTACAAAGCTCAAGTCCAAGTGGATCAAAGACCTCCACATAAATCCAGGTACACTGAAACTAATAGAAGGGGAAGAGCTTAGAACACATAAGCACGGAGGAAAACTTCTCGAACAGAACACCAATAGCTTATGCTCTAAGATTATGAATAGACAGATGGGACCTCATGAAATTTCAAAGCTTCTGTAAGGCAAAGGACACTGTCAAAATGACAAAACAGCAACCAACAGATTGGGAAAATATATTTACCAATCCTACATCTGATAGAGGGCTAGTACCCAATACATACAAAGAACTCAAGAAGTTAAACTCTAGAGAATCAAATAATCCTACTAAATAATAGGGTATAGAGCTAAACAAAGAATTCTCAACTGAGAAATACCGAATGACTGAGAAACACCTAAAGAAATGCTCAGCATCCCTAGTCATGGGGGAAATGCAAATCAAAACAACCCTGAGACTCCACCTCACACCAACCAGAATGGCTAAGATCAAAAACTCAGGTGACAGCAGTTTCTGGCAAGGATGTGGAGAAAGAGGGACATCCCTCCACTGTCTGTGGGATTGTAAACTGGTACAAACACTCTGGAAATCAGTTTAGTGGTTCCTCAGAAAATTGGACATAGTACTACCAGAGGACTCAGCTATACCAGTCCTAGGCATATACCCCAAAGACACTCCAATATCTAACAAGGACACATGTTCTACCATGTTCATAGCAGCCTTATTTATAATAACCAGAAGCTGGAAAGAACACAGATGTCCTCCAACAGAGGAATGGATACAGAAATTGTGGTACATATACACAATGGAATACTACTCAGCTATTAAAAACAGTGAGTTCATGACATTCCTAGGAAAATGGATGGAACTTGAAGTTATCATCCTGAGTTATGTAACCCAGTCACAAAAGAACACCCATGGTATGTACTCACTTTTAAGTGGATACTAACCCAAAAGCTTGAATACTCAAGAAACAACTCACACAACTTATGAAGCTCAAAGAGAAGGAATGCCAGAAGGTGGATGCCTCAGTCTTTCTTAGAAGGGAGAACAAAATGCTCAAGGGAGGAAATAAAGGGACAAATAGAGGAGCAGGGATTGGAGAAAAGATCATCCAGAGACTGCCTCACCTGGGGATCTACCCCATATGCAGCCACTAAACCCAAGCACTATTGTTAATGCCAAGTAGTGCTTACTGGCAGGAACATGATATGGATGCCTCCTTAGAGGCTCTGCCAAAACCATACTGATACAGAGGAGGATGCTTGCAACTAACGCTCAGACTCAACATGAGGACACCAATGAAGGAGCTAGAGAAAGGACTGAAGAAGCTAAGAGTCTGAAACCCCATGGGAAGAACAAAATTATCAACTAACAAAAACTACCACAGCTCTCAGAGACTAAAACACCAATCAAAGAGTTCAGAGACAGACCCATGGCCCCAGGTGCATATGCAGCAAAGGATAGCATTTTCTGACATCAATGTGAGAAATCTTCCGTCCAGTAAAGTCTAGTTTTCCCAGTATATGGGGAATGCCAATGTGCTGAGGTTGGAGAAGATGGTGGGAGAGGGAGCACCTTCATGGAGGCAATGGGAGGAGGAAGGGGAATGGGACTGGGGGAAGGAGATAACATCTGAAATGTAAATGCAGAGAATATCCAATAAAAAATAAAAATAAATAAAAAATACATTAAGAGAAAAGCTAGGAAACAAATCTTTGTTAAAAATTTGTTTAGATATTTTGCCCTAGAATTTTACATTTTACTTCAATTTAAAATTTTTTAATCTTTTATAATTATTTAGTCAGATTTTTATATATGGCAGCTTTAGGCAAAATGTATAAAAGAGCCTAAATATGTGTAATTTGTTACCTAGTGACAAAAATACATTAAAATAAAAGAAATTAAAAATTAAGTACAAGTAGAATTCGTTTGCACATTGTGGCAAAATAAAAAATCCCACCAGAGGTAGACATTTTTTTTTAGTTGAATATGATCTTGCTCTAAGGCCACCACTCCCTTAATTCCATTCAAAATCATTGAACACAGGATTTTGCTTAATTCCCCTTCCTGTTGCCTCTTTACTTTTTGTACCATACAATTAATATTTTTCTTTTCTATGATTGCTACTTTTTGTTACAATGCTCTTCATTCATAAGAGTGCACTTTAGTAACCACACAACAAAATTTATAACAGGCTTTGTTGAGACTTCCCTTGGCAAAGCAATTAATCGCTGTACATTTGCCTCAGACAGACTCTTTGGACAATGACAGAAAGCAGCCACACTTTTCACCAAAATATCAAAAAATAAAACAGTTCTTAGGCCATGTACTAACACTCAACAGGAGGTAGACATTTTTTAATGTAAAAATTACTTAGGGTGATGCCCTGTTTCTTCTACTCTGTTTCTTTCTCTTTTTTTTAACTACTAAGCTGATGGATATCATTTTTAAAAAGATCACAGATAAAAATGAGGCAGGGAGTAAACTGGTATTTACAGCTGCATTGTTAACTTGTTAGTGAATCTGTTTCCTTGAAAACGGGATGTAGAGAATCTGCTGGTAGTTAATGGAAAGTGGCCGCATGGACCGGAGAAAACACTCTGATGCAGAGTCAAAATTTCTCATCTGTTATCCTGCAAATAAAGCCTGTTTCCTAGGCTGGTTAATATTCTCACGTAGCAACCTGAGATATTGATAAGTTATGGGATCCCTCTCTGGAATCAGCTGTTCAGGAAGGATACAGAAAGGAGGGAGTGGTTTGTAAGCAGGCTCTGATAGTAGCAAGAGGCCAGGGAGTATTGAGAAGGGGAGAATAAGACTTAATAGCAGGAAAGTAAGGTGGAGTGAGGAAGAACAAAATCAAAAGAAACAAAGCACAGCACAGCAGGGAGATGTCAGCTCGCTGTGAGGTGGGGCGGAAGTGGGGTGGAGTCCGGGGACATTAAAAAAAGAACTTAAAATTGCTTTTTTTCTGGTTTTGTGAGGAGTGGCATTTGAATTTTAATAATGATTGTGATGACTGGAATTGGAGATACATATAGATATATAGATATAGATCTCCAAACCAATGTGGGTAAAAAAGACAAACGGATAAAAAAAAAAGAAAGAGTGAAGATAAATGTTATAGAAGAGAAAATAAAATTAGAAAAAGGAGATAAAGATTTTTTAATGACAACAGGTTCAAAACAAAGTTAGATAAATTCAAGAGGGGAATAAAAAGATATGAGTATGTAAGAAAAGCAAAGTTAACACTAAAATACTACTAACAAGGAGGAAATATGGGGGACAATAAAAAATAAACTAAGGAAAAAAATTATGCACTGATAAAAGATGTGTGAACAAAATTAGACGAATATATGAAAAAGAATAACAATAAAGAAATAAAAGTTTTAAATATGGTTAAAAGTGTAATAAGGAGGAAAAGAAAATCAAAAACCTCAAAGATGAAAAAATATATTAGAGAAAGAAGGCAGGGGGTGGATGTGTTAAGGCAGCTGTTTTCATAGTCCTAGAAAATCAGGCACAGCTGAGTATCTACATGGAGGGGAAGTATCAATTCAACTTGTCTTCCCATGTCTGGGAAAAACACTGTAGCTGAATCTGTACTGGACAAGTATCTGATGCCCAACATCCTCAGGACCTGTCTACACTCTTGAGACATCAGTTGTGTTAATTACCTTGATGGAAAGATGCAGTTGTGGGTCATGTGCATCTCTGAAACCTCAGTTCTCAAGCTCTATTGAAAGGATCTGGTAGATGTTTGACTCTGAAGGCTAATTAATAATCACCCACCAGCCATGGGCTCAGGGCACTGGCACACAAGGTTTACTCTCCTTTGCTGAGGTCTGCTCCCATCACTGTTTCTCTGTGTGCTCTTGCCTGCCTTAGCTTAACCTCCTACACCACCTCCCTTCAGCTTGCCCATTTGTCTGCATCTGTCTGAGTCAGAAGCTGGGTAAAACCTCTCAGAGGACAACCATGCTAGACTTCTGTTTACAAGCATAACAGAGTATTGTTAATAGTGTCAGAGATTAATATTTGCCTGTGAGATGGGTCGCTAGTTGAGCTGGTTATTGCTTGGCTATTCCCTCAGTCTCTGCTCCATGTCCCATCCCTGCATTTCTTGTAGACAGGATAAATTGTGGGTCAAAGGTTTTGTGGGTTGGTTGGTGTCCCTATCTCTCCACTTGGGTTCCTGCCTGAGTATAGAGGGTGCCCTCATCAGGTTCCATGTTCATACTCATATTCAGGCTACTTCATATTCAGACAATCATGGTCTGTTCTTTCCTTTGATGTTACATTTACTTGCCAATTCTTTTCCTTCTATCAGCCTACTTAACAGTCCATTAATTTTGTTTTTTAAGACCTATCTCTTAGTCATCAGTTTTGCTGATATTTCCCACTGTTTTTCTAGTCTCTCGTTTGTTTTGAGCTGATCTGTATTGTTCTTTCCTTCTGCTAGCATCGCCTGTTATTTTTTTAGTTCTTTGAAGACTAACATTAAGTTGCTCTGGATCTTACTTCTTGGATGTGGGTGTCTCTTGGTAGAAATGTTTCTATTAGAAGACATAGTCTTGCTACATCCCGTTGGTTTTGGTGGTGAGCGTCTGTTTTCACTTGCCTTAAGATATATCACCATTTCCCTTTTAATTTTTCAATCCATTGGCTGTCCAGAAACATGCTTAACTTCCATACATTTGAGGATTTTCTGAAATTCCATCTGTTGATGAGTTCTAGCTTTATATAAATGTGTTCAGAAGACACGTTAGACATTATTTCAATCTTGGTAAACCTTTCCTGTGGCCCTGCACATGTTCTAGCCCTGATAATCTCCCGTGTACACTTAAACAAATACATACTCTGCCGCTGTTAGATGCAGTGCTCTCCGTAGTCTGCTGGCTTCTGGTGTGCTGAGTCCACTGTTTCCTCGTTCCTTTTCTGTCCAGTAGTCTGTCTGGGACAGGACATGGGTAATAAGGCATTCCACTCTTGTTGACTCACAATCCACTGCTGGTTTTCAGGACCTTTACTATTAGCTAGATGGCTAGATGCCTAGATGCTTTCTTAAAGGAGAAAAATTAATCCTCTTGTTATGTAATGCCCTCCTGTCTTTTGCCAATCTCAGATCTCAGATATGTGCCATCACCACTTTTTTTTTCTATTTATGTAGATGATGTTTTCCCATCCCTTCATATTCAGTTTCAGTATGTTAAGGGTTTTGTTTTTCTATTTGTGTTGCCCTGGTTGATTACTTGGTTGTCTGTCTTATTTTTAATGAAAATCTTTTTTCTTTCTTTTATTTTTAAGATTATAATAAAAATACATCAAATACATCATCTGTTTCTTCCCTTTGCTTCCTTCCCAACCCTTTGATATACCCCTCCTGTTCTCTTTCAAATTCATGCTCCCTATTTTCATTAATTGTTTATATATATATATATATATATCTTGCCCAATCCATGTAATATTTCCACATATGTATTTAGGATTGATCATTTGGTATTGGTGTGCTCCTCCCTGAGGAAAACTGCTTCTCCCACTCTCAGCATTCCTCAGTTGCCTGTAGTTCGTTCGCTGTGTACAACTGAGGCCTTATGAGTTTTCTCCTGTCCACTTTGGCATGGCTGTTGTTGCTGTCTTTGTTCAGCTCATGTTTTAGCAGTCATGTTGGTGAGACTTTAAGTATAGCTTCTAAGATTTACTAGGAGACACAATCTCACAGCAGTCACCCTAATCATCTGTCCTACAACCCCTGCGCTCGCACACATGCGTGCATGCACACACACACACACACACACTATACCACACACACATATAAACTCACACAAACACATGCCTGCACCACACAGAGACACACACAGCACAACACACACAGCACACAACATACACACACATATACACTCACACACAAACACATGCCTGCACCATACACTCACACATACCACATATACACTGACACACAAGCACATGCCTGCAACACACACACGCACACTGTTCCCTGGGTCTTAAATATGGAAATGGTTTTATATATGTATCCACTGGAACTAGGCTCTACAACTCTGCATTTTGATTGGTTATGGTTTCTGTAATAGTCTCTGTCTGTTTCAAAGAGAAGTTTCCTTGATGAGAGGTGAAGATGGTGCTTATCTGTGGTATAAGGACAATGTTTAGAGGCTAGTAAGATATTGCGCTGATTTAGTAATGTAGTGGTTGTAAGTGGATATTACAATGGGGCCCACCCTCTCTCAAATGTTGAGATAGCTGCTGTGCACCACTATGCTCAGCATGAGGCTTGGTTTTTCTTCAATATCTACTCTATTATGTTTCTTTATCCTGTCGCCATGAAAAACACCATGACTAGCAGCAACTTATAAAAGGAAGAATTAATTTGAGCTTCTAGTTCCAAAGGAATAAGAGTCCATCATATCGGGAAGGTAGGAGGAAACTGAGAATTCTTATCTTCAGAGACAAGCAGATGGAGCTAACTAGAAGAACTGTGAGTCTTCAACATCTTAAAGCTTGTCTCCAGTGACATACTTCCTCCCACAAGGCCACACCAACCTCCCCAAATAGCATCACTAACTGAGGAGAACAAAATGGTTAAATATCTGCTCTCGGGCATCTGTTGGCTCATCACCTTATTAATGCAAACTGCATTTAATCCATTTTCAAAAGTGTCCATTGTCTTTCACAGTCTCAATATTATGTAAAAGTCTGAAGTCTAAAGTCTCTTTTAATGGTCAAGGAACTCCCTTAAATTGTAGCCTCCTATAAAATCAAAAACAAAATTACACACTTCTAACATACAAGAAAACAAAACTCAAGCTCTGCAGGTAGCAACAGAGACATCTCAGACACCAGAGACACCAGCAGACAGAATCAGCACTTAAAGAAAGGCTTTTATTGGATGATTATGCACATGCATGCAGCAGACATAAGAGAAAAAGTGGAGAGGGGACTCTGGAAGTCAAAACCCAGCCACTTTTAGAGGATTCTACCCACAGGAGAAAACACCCAGGGAAGGTTCTTTTAAACCTCCAGGTTTTGTCTTAAGTCAGGAGGGTATGAAAAAAGCGAGGAGTCTTGGAAGCTCTCCATCTTTGGTACATAGCCATAGATGCCCCTCCCTATCTACTTCTAAGGGATCCTGTCCAACCTCTAATCCTCATATCCATCTGCATAATGTAACACACACTGAAACATCACATTATACTCCATAGCATGTCAAATTAGAGAGAGTAAGGTGGAAAGGAATGGGGAGAGATGTGGCCTCTACCTTGTAATGACATCAGAGTAGCTTCACTGGGCTGTTGCACCATCGGCTGCCTATAAACAGAATGTATGGTATATTTCCAAGACCAGATGGTTAAGAGTGTCTCACCACAAAAAAAAAAAAAATAAATGATAAATGTAGAACTGAAAAGATGGCTCAGTGGGTAGGAGTGCATGGTGTTTCAGAATCATGCCTTGAGTTTAGATCCCCAGCACTCACATTAAAAAGGTATGGTCATGTGCCTGTAACTCCAACAACATGTAGGGTGGAAGCAGGAGGACCTGAGAGCTTTCTGGGTGCCAGTGTAGCTTCATGTGCAGTAAGAGACCTTGTCTCAAGGGAGCATGGTAGAGAGTGATAGAACAGGACACCTGACATCTGCTAATGGGTATGCAGAAACATGTATACCTACACATGCACATGCACATATACCCACTTCCACATGCATATAAACCTGCACATGCACGCACACACACATGCAAAATTTTCCTAGTGAAAAAAGGAATTAGGTGATAATAGAATCCAGATATCATTTATCTATTAAATAAATAATTTCAAGCATTTCCATCATGGACAGAAGAAAACTTTCTTCTTACAAATAACTCTACTCAGTGCTCCCTTCATGTCTCTGTTCCTCAGGCTGTAGATGAAAGGGTTCAGCATGGGAGTCACCACTGTGTACATCATGGCCATGACAGTCTCCTTCACAGTAGAGTTATTAGCTGATGGACATAAGTACAGACCAATGACTGTCCCATAGAACAGGGACACCACAGACAGGTGGGAGCCACAGGTGGAGAAGGCTTTACGGATGCCTCGAGCAGACGGGACCTTGAGGATGGAGGAGACGATTCGTGCATAGGACACAATGATGAGAACAAATGGGATGACAAGAATGATGCCTCCCATGACAAATATCACCAACTCATTAACATGCGTGTCAGAGCAGGACAGCTTCAACAGAGCAGACATGTCACAGAAAAAATGCGGGATCACATTGTCCTCACAGAATGACAATCTGGCCATAAGCAGAGTGTGCAGCATGGCATGGAAGGTGGTCAGCACCCAGGAGAGCACCACCAGGCTCACACAGAGCTTGGGGCTCATGATGCTCATGTAATGAAGGGGGAAGCAGATGGCCACATAGCGGTCATAGGCCATGGCCACAAGGAGGAAGCTCTCAAGGTCTCCAAAAAGCAAGAAAAAGTACATTTGTGTCAGACAACCTGCATAGGGGATGGATGGAACTTGGCTCCGCATGTTCTGCAGCAACTTGGGCATCGTGACAGAGGAAAAGCAGAGATCAGAGAAGGACAAGTTGCTGAGAAACAAGTACATGGGTGTGTGGAGATGGGAATCCAGACGAATGAGGATAATGATGATGAGGTTCCCCAGGACGGTGGTGAGGTACATGGCCAGGAACAGAGCATAGAACAGGTGCTGGTGCTCTGGGGGAATGGGCAGACCCAGGAGGAGGAACTGGGAGATGACAGTTTGATTCTTTTCTGTCATACTGTGTCACCAGAATCCTTAAGAAAAAAAATTTTAAGTCCCCTTAAATCCAAATAAAAATGAATACATTTCTATGATATACACTCTACTAAGTGTTCTGTTATTGACTGCACCCTCATCAAGTGAAAGTAAGTTAAATTTCTTTGTTTTGACACAGGACCTCTCTTCTTATCCTTGGCTCTCCTGGAGCTCTCAGTGTAGACCAGGTGTGCCCAGAACTCTTATTCCTGAGCACTGAGATTTAAGGCATCCATTACCATGTTGAATTTCTTAAATTCATCCTCATGACTAAATCTAAGCCACTTCTCAGTCATTGTCACTGATTATCAGATAGTAAAATGGAATTGGCTCCTATTTCCTACCTTAAATAGTCACAGGCCAGCTGCTCTCCTGGAAATACAATGACCATTTATTCTCAATAATTCGAACTGGGTTTTTCTTTTCTTACAGTAGCTACTGTTTCCTGGGACTTCCTACTAAACATTCCTCTTATAGTTCTATGGCTATATTCCTACAAATGCTTGGATGTTCCCATGTCATCCACTATCAACTAAAATTCTCATCTAAACCACTGTTACCTTTAGCGCTCTGCCACCAGCTGCTTGTTGCTCATTTCTCCATGGGTGTAACAGGGCCATCTTCAGCTCAGTATATCTCAAATACCTCTACAGCTCACCCTGCCCTTTTCCCAGACTTTTCCTCCAGTTTCTCATATTTCAGGGGAAGAAATCTAGGCTCATGTAAGAGGTGCTGTAATTTTCATCCATCCACTCATTCCCATGACTATCAACATTCAGTCTAGCAAGTCCCGTAGCATCTGTCATTTAATTTCTTCCTAAGCCATCCATGCTAATTCCAATGGCCATTTTAGCTGACAAGTGTATCCCTTCTAGATGGGCTCAGTGCCCTATTAAAATATTTCATCTCCTTTCTTCCTCACCCTATTTCAATCTTCTCACATTGTGACTATCTGAAAATAAACTGATCATTGTTCTTCTAACTGAAGATGGTCTCTTGCTTTTCAAGATCCAAAACTCCTTTTAAACACACACACACATACACACACACACACACACACACACACACACACACACACACATACACACACACACACACACACACACACACACACACACCTGATCCCTTTCATACTTCCACAATAAACCTCACATTCCACTTTTATCAATACTAGACTTAGAGGTTCTTATATCCTAACTCCAGCCTACCACAGTTGCTGTCCCTGCTGCCTAGTGTCATCTTCTCTTAGCTCCCATCTCACCAGGCTTTCTCTATGGTACACTATATGTGGATTTCACTGCTAAGACTTCAGTTCCTAGGTAAGACGGCTTAGTTTCCATTGGACCCTCTTTCCACTCCACAAGATCAATGCCCTGATCACTGGTTGGAGCTGATTTCTCACCATAATGTGTCCATGCAGGAAAGGCTGTATTGTCCTTCATCTTGCAGCAGGTCTAACTGGCATGCTGTTTGGATGTGAGTAGTTTCAGGAATATTTATGGCCTGTGTTTGGAGGCTAAGTCATGGGTAGGAACCAGCCTGTGGGTCTTCTCAGACTCACTATCCTGAAACCATGTAGCTTTTGACAGTGCTACAGAATTTCCAATGTAACTTCAGACCCATAGAAAACATTAGGCTACAATTTATTCTAAATATACAACCTGGAATGGGTAACTATAAGCATTTTGTTTCTTGAGTAATAGTGCCCATATGATCCATCGATATTTAGGTGAAAACTACTAAGTTAACAAGTGATTTGGGGAGAAAGAAATGAATAAATGGGATTTAGGGACTTCAATTTGGTTTGTTTCCATGTATCCATATGTCAGTTTCCTCAAAGCTAAAAGGGGAAAGGTTGTTACGGCAGATGAGAAGTTCCTACCTTGAAGAGGCACACTGAGCCCAGTTGCTGGACTTTGCACCTTACCATTACTATTTAATCTAGCCATACTAATAGTTTTTACATTTACATAATCTTCCAATGTTGCAGTTGGAAAAGCACCAATAAAATCCTATACACCTATCTTAGAATGGAGCTTCCCTGAGAAATAAACAGGACACACCTCTCATATTGAAGCTGTCATGAAGAATAACAAAGAACAGGAACACTACTTGCAGATGGTACCACTGATCAACACAAGTTCCAGGGCCTCCATAATGGTGTTCCTCATTTTTCTCATATTGTTCATGTCCAGTTCTCAGTCTGACTGCACATAAAGATAACAAAAGGCTTAGATTTAGTCCAAGGAACACCTCATTATTCTAATAAATTCTGATTCTGATCAGGAAATCTTTTGTGGGCTCAAAATTCTATATTTTAAACATTCAAAATTTATATTTGGTGATGCTAATTTTGCCAGTCTGTGAACCACACTTTGATAATCATACACTTTTTAAAATAACAGATTTTTACTGCTCCCCAATAATTATAATTATAATCTTTTCAAGAGAGTTATCTAGGCCTTTTTAAGCTCCTTGAATACTCCAGTATATAAGAACATCTATATAAAATGCCTTCCCTAGAGAGATGCCCTTTTGTTGCCATGATACAATCTTGTGATAACACATTGCCTAGTAATAATAATGAATGCTATACTAAAAATGTTACAGGTGACAGCATCTAACCAGAACATTTCTATAATATGGGGGAAAGCCTTGGGAGCATGAGAGAAAAAAGTATATCTGAAAGTATTTCAGAGTATCATGAGACTAGGAAATTAAAGTCTTCAACTAAACTTAGAGAAACAAAAGCCCTACCTCATTCACCTTCCTGCCAACTTACCCAGAATGTCTGTGAAAATCCTAGGCCACGATCCAAGATCCTGTTCTCATCTATTCAGTATAGGTAGATGAAAAGCAGCCTTTGTAGTCATCACCTGAGTCTCTTTCATCCCTGCTCACACTTCTAATTCTGCTCATCCCTGAGCCTAAGGGGCTTTGCATCCCAGAGGAGGCTAGATCTAGGAGGAACTCATTAAATAAGACAAAGTAATTATTCAAGATCTCCTGGAGTCCTGTAGCAGTGACTGACTACTCACTGATCACATGGTATTGTACTGTGGGGGCCGTTGGGATAGGGAGCAGCTCACTGAGAGATGTTTGCTCACTGTCTCTCTAGGGAATCAACAGTAGTCCTACATGTTAGATCCTATATTTGAGTAGAAGGTTTGAGAGTCCTACAAATAAAGAGACCTTGATGTGAAGGCTCTAAAATATCTTAGGAGTATTAAAGCCTAGGCTTTATCCTATGGACAACAAGCTATCAGTGGTCTTTGAATACCACTAAAAATGAGATGTATTTCAAAACCATTTCAAGAGTAGCAGAATCTTTTACTAAAACTAAACTACTCATGAATATATTTTAGGTAAGGGCCCAAGCATATGAAGATGCAAAGAAGGATAAGAAAAATAAATAAAAAAGAAAAACTGCCACATCATACTCAATTCTTTCTACAACCAAAGTTGAAAAAGAAATTGGTCCTTACAGCCTGAACTTGTACCCAGAACAGACACTGGACATTGGTACCACACCCAGTTCCACTACACCCAGAGGAAGCCCAACTCCCAGGGAACACAAGATCATAGAAGCTGCTCTACTCCCAGGAGATTGGACACACCCAGAAGCAATGGAGCTCTGAAAACTCAGATCCCAATTAAGGCCACAACATCTTTTCTAACACCTAGCATAATTGGGCTCCCAACAGGAGCCAATAAAACAGAAACGCCTGCCCAGCCACAAACACAGGTTCCTTACAACTTATTACTGTGCCCAAAGCAAACACAGGGCCCTGGTTCTCCACCCACTTCTGCAACACCCAGAGAAAGCTTGACTCCCAGGATCTCTGACACACCCAGGATCTCAGGATCACAGGATCCCAGAATCACAGGATAATAGAGACAGGTGGCTCTGAGGAGTTCTGACACAACCAGGATCCAGTCAGAGACAGCGAGGGCAGGTAGCACTAGAGATAGCCAAATGATAAGAGGCAAGCACAAGAACATAAGCAAAAGAAACCAAGGCTACTTGGCATCATCAGAACCCAGTTCTCCCATTACAGCAAGTACTGGATACCCCATCATACCTGAAAAGCAAGATTTGGATTTAAAATCTCATCTCATGATGATGATAGAGGACTTAAGGAAGGACATAAATAACTCCCTTGAAGAAATACTGGACAACAAAGGTAAAAAGGTAGAAGCCCTTAAAGAGAAAACACAAAAAAAAAAAAATCCCTTAAAGAATTATAGGAAAACACAACAAAACAGATTAAAGAATTGAAGAAAACCATGAAGAATCTAAAAATGAAAATAGAAACAATAAAGAATCACAAAGAAAGACAACCCTGGAGATAAAAAAAAAAACACAGGAAGAGATCAAAATTCATAGATGCAAGCATCATCAGCAGAATACAAGAAATAGAAGAGAGAATCTCAGGGGCAAAAGATACCATAGAAAATATTGACACAGAGCCAGAGCCAGGCCACTGCCATCAGGACTCATGGCCTGCCCCAGATTTCTGAATACTTAGAGGACCATCAGGAAGTTCTTCCTCCTGAGCCTATAGGTGAGTCCTTACTTCCTCTCCACTGACTATCTGGGGAAAAACTGCTGGGAACTCTCAGTTCACAGGTAGCATGGTGCTGACTGAGAATGTTTTGTTCCAGCCCAGAGCTGGGCCACCTCTATCAAAACTCACAGACTATTCCACAGAGAGCTGAACACCCAGGAACAATCTCACTCCTCGGCCCATGAGCACATGGGCCTACAGACCCACAGGAGAGACAAGCTACAGTCAGAGATAAGAAGATCACCTACCATCACAGATAGCAAGATAGCAAGAGGTAAGCACAATAACCTAACCAATGGAAACCAAGACAACCTGGAAACATCAAAACACAGTTCTCCAACCACAACAAATAGAGGATATCCCAACACACAAAAAAAAACAAGATTTAGACTTAAAATCATACTTCATGATGATGATGGAGGTCCTCGAGAAGCACATGAATAACTCCCTTTAAAAAATTACAGGAAAACTAGGAGAACACATGTAAATAAGTAGAAGCCCTTAAAGGGGAAGCACAGAAATCACTTAAAGAGCTACAGGAAAACACAACCAAACAGGTGAAGGAATTGAGAACAGAAATAGAGACAATAAAAAAAAAATCACAAAAGGAAAAAGAAGATAACCCTAGAGATAGAAAACCAAGAAAAGAGATCAGACACAATCATCACCAACAGAAGACAAGATGGAAGAGAGAACCTCAGGGGCAGAAGATAACACAGAAAACATTGACACATCAGTTAGAGAAAATGCAAAAATCAAAAAGCTCCTAATCCAAAACATCCAGGAAATTCAGGAAACAATGAGAAGACCAAATCTACTGATAATAGGTGTGGAAGAGAGTGAGACACCCAACTAAAAGGCCCACTAAATATCTTCAACAAAATTATTTTTAAAATGTCCCTGACCTTAAGAAGGAGATGACCATGAACATACATACAAGAAGCCTAAAGAACTCCAAATAGATTGACCAGAAAAGAAGTTCTCCAAATCACCAAATGTTCGAAACAAGGAAAGAATACTAAAAACAGTAAGAGGAAAAGCTTAAGTAACATATAAAGACAAACCAATCAGAATTACTCCAGACTTCTAAACAGAGACTATGAAAGCTAGAAGAAACTGGACAGACATCATACAAACACTAAAAGAATATAAATGCCAGGCCAGGTTACTATATACAGAAAACTCTCAACTACTATAGATGGAAAGACCAAGATATTCCAAGACAAAACTAAATTCACACAATATATGTCCACAAAACCAGCCCTACAAAGAATAATAGAAACTCCAACACAAGGAGAAAGACTACACCTTAAGAAAAGCAAGAAGGCAGAGCAGAGCCTGGCCCAACCACCAGCCGGAAAGGCGGCTCGTACAGGCTGAGCTACTGTGACCTGGAACAGATCTTAGGAACTTCTGTTCCCACCCGGAGAGGACTTCAGGACGCAGAGCAGAGCCTGGCCCAACCACCAGCCGGAAAGACGGCTTGTACAGGCTGAGCAACTGGTGAGTGGGAGACCTAGGCTGCGGGGGAGCAGAGGGATCTCTGCGGAGTGCACACAGAAAGGGCACCCCCTGCCCTGGCCTGCCTTGTCCTCCCCGATACAGTGACCGGGAACAGATCTTAGGAACTTCTGTTTTCACCTGGAGACGACTTCAGGACACAGAGCAGAGCCTGGCCCAACCACCAGCCGGAAAGGCGGCTCGTACAGGCTGAGCTACTGTGACCAGGAACAGATCTTAGGAACGTCTGTTCCCATCCGGGGGCGACTTCAGGACGCAGAGCAGAGCCTGTCCCAGCTGCCACCCGGAACCTGGGCTGCTGGGGAGTAGAGAGATCTCTGAGGAGTGCACACGGAAAGTGTACCAGGGACACAGACCAGATACAAGGGAAAGGCAAGAACATATCACTGACAACAAAATGGCAAGAGGAAAGAGAAAGAGTATATCCCAAGGAAACCAAGACAATCTAGCAACACCAGAACCCAGCTCTCCGATAGTAGCAAACATAGGAATTCCAAACACTCCAGAGAAAGAAGACACAGACCTGAAAACATGCCTCAAGACGCTGATAGAGTTACTTAAACAAGAAAGGGAGGAAAAGCAAAAAGATTCAGAAGCTTTTAAAGAAGAAACAGGAAAACACTCAAAGAACTCAAAGAACGAGACGAAAACAGAACCAAAGAAATAAAGGAATGGAAGAGGGAAATTAAAACAGAAATTGACACAATAAAGAAAGCGCTAAAAGAGATAACCCTAGAGTCAGAACACCAAAAAAAGAAATCAGGAGTCACAGAAGCAAGCATTTCCAACAGATTACAAGAGATCGAGGAGAGAATCTCGGGGGCAGAAGACAACATTGCAAACATAGACAAAACAGCCAGAGAAGATGCAAAAAACAAAAAGCTCCTAACCCAAAATGTCCAGGAAATACAAGACACAATGAAAAGACCGAACCTAAGGATAATAGGAATAGAAGAGGGAGAAGAGTATCAACTAAGAGGCACAGTAAATATCTTCAACAAAATCATAGAAGAAAACTTCCCTACCCTCAAGAATGAGATGACCACGAGCATAAAAGAAGCCTTCAGAACTCCAAATAGGTTGGACCAGAAAAGAAATACCTCCCGACACATAATAGTAAAAACATCAAGTGCCCAAAGTAAAGAAAGAATACTAAAAGCAGTAAGGGAAAAAGGTCAGGTAACATATAAAGGCAGACCAATCAGACTCACACCCGATTTCTCAACAGAAACTATGAAAGCTAGAAGAGCCTGGACAGACATCATGCACTCCTGAAGAGAGCACAAGTGCCAGCCCAAGCTGCTATACCCAGCAAAACTATCAATCACCATCGATGGAGAGACAAAGATATTTCAAGACAAATCAAAATTCACACAATATCTGACCACAAACCCAGCACTACAACGAATTATAGGTGGAAAACCCAATACAAGGAGGGAAAATACAGCCTAGTAAAAACAAGAAAACTCCTAAACAAAAAAACTAAAGAAAAAAACACAGACACAACTCAACCCAAAAAAGCAAAAATGGCAGGAAACAGAAACAATTATTCCTTGATATCTATTAACATAAATGGTCTCAACTCCCCAATAAAGAGACATAGACTATCAGACTGGATACATAAACAAAATCCAGCATTTTGCTGCATACAGGAAACTCATCTCAGAGACAGAGACAGACACTATCTCAGAGTAAAAGGGTGGGAAAAAAACTTCCAAGCAAACAGCTCCAAGAAGCAAGCTGGAGTGGCTATTCTAATATCGAATAAAGTAAATTTCCAACCAAAAGTTATCAAAAAAGATAAAGAAGGACACTTTTTACTCATTACCGGGGAAATCTGTCAGGAGGAACTCTCAATCCTTAACGTATATGCTCCAAATAAAAAATCACCCACATTCATAAAAGAAACTCTACTAAAGCTCAAAAAATACATTTCACCTCACACAATAATAGTGGGAGACTTTAACACCCCACTCTCACCAATGGACAGATCAGGGAAACAGAAACTGAACAAGGACACAGCAAGACTAGCAGAGACTTTGAACCAACTAGAATTAATAGATATATACAGAACATACTATCCTAAAGTAAAAGAATACACCTTCTTCTCACCACCACATGGCACCTTCTCGAAAATTGACCACGTAATTGGACACAGAACGAGCCTTCATCGATATAAGAAGATTGAAATACTCCCATGCATCCTCTCAGATCACCATGGTCTACGGCTGGTCTTTAACAACAACAAAGACAACAAAATGCCCACATACACATGGAAACTAAACAACACTCTGCTAAAGGATAGCAGGGTCAAAGAAGAAATAAAGAAAGAAATTAAGGATTTTCTAGAATTCAACGAAAACGAAAACACAACATACCCAAACCTATGGGATGCAATGAAAGCAGTATTGAGAGGAAAACTCATTGCCCTAAGTGCTTCCAAGAAGAAACTGGAGAGAGCTCACATCAGCAACCTGACAGCACAGCTAAAAGCACTAGAACAAAAGGAAGCAGATATACCCAAAAAGAGTAGACGGCAAGAAATAATCAAAATTAGGGCAGAAATAGACCAAATAGAAACAAAAAAAACCATTGAAAAAATCAACAAAACAAAGAGTTGGTTCTTTGAGAAAATCAACAAGATTGATAAACCCCTAGCCAGACTAACTAAAGGGCAAAGAGAGAGTATCCAAATTAACAAAATCAGAAAGGAAAGTGGTGACATAACAACTGAAACTAAGGAAATTCAAGAAATCATCAGATCCTACTACAAAAACTTATACTCCACAAAATTGGAAAATCTGGAGGAAATGGACGAATTCCTAGACAGATACAAGGTCCCAAAGTTGAACCAGGACCAAGTAAACCATCTAAATAACCCTATAACACCTAAAGAAATAGAAGAAGTCATCAAAAGCCTCCCAACCAAAAAAAGCCCAGGTCCAGATGGGTTCAGTGCAGAATTTTATCAGACATTTATTGGGGATATAACACCAATATTCGCCAAGCTATTCCAAAAGATAGAATCAGATGGAATATTACCCAACTCATTTTTTGAGGCTACAATAACCCTCGTACCTAAGCCACACAAAGACCCTACAAGGAAAGAGAACTTCAGACCAATCTCACTTATGAACATTGATGCAAAAATACTCAACAAAATCCTTGCAAACCGAATCCAAGAACATATCAAAACCATCATTCATCATGACCAAGTAGGCTTCATCCCTGAGATGCAGGGATGGTTTAACATAAGGAAATCCATCAATGTAATCCACCATATAAACAAACTTAAAGACCAAAATCACATGGTCATCTCACTAGATGCTGAGAAAGCATTCGACAAAATCCAACACCCCTTCATGTTAAAAGTCCTGGAAAGAACAGGAATCCAAGGCCCATATTTAAACATAATAAAAGCAATATACAGCAAACCAACAGCCAACATCAAACTTAATGGCGAGAAACTTGAAGCAATCCCACTAAAATCAGGGACTCGACAAGGCTGCCCACTCTCTCCCTACCTATTCAACATAGTACTGGAAGTCCTGGCTGGAGCAATTAGACAGCAAAAGGAGATCAAGGGGATACAAATCGGAGAGGAAGAGATAAAAACATCACTCTTTGCCGATGACATGATAGTGTACTTGAGTGACCCCAAAAATTCCACCAGAGAACTCCTACAGCTGATAAACAAGTTCAGCAAAGTGGCCGGATACAAAATTAACTCAAACAAATCAGTAGCCTTCCTATACTCAAAGGACAAACATGTGGAGAAAGAAATTAGGGAAAAGGTACCCTTCACAATAGTTACAAAAACTATGAAATACCTTGGTGTGACTCTAACTAAGGAAGTAAAGGACCTGTATGACAAGAACTTCAAACCTCTAAAGAAAGAAATTGAGGAGGATCTCAGAAAATGGAAAGATCTCCCATGCTCATGGATTGGAAAGATCAACATCTTAAAAATGGCCATCCTACCAAAAGCAATCTACAGATTCAATGCAATCCCCATCAAAATTCCAACCCAGTTCTTCATGGAATTGGAAAGATCAATGTGCAATTTCATATGGAATAACAAAAGACCTAGAATAGCGAAATCCATCCTCAACAACAAAAAAACATCTGCGGGAATCACTATCCCTGACCTCAAGCTATATTACAAGGCAATTGTGCTGAAAACTGCATGGTACTGGTACAGAAATAGGCAAGTGGATCAATGGAATAGAATAGAAGATCCAGAAATGAGCCCTCATGTATATGGTCACCTGATTTTTGACAAAGGAGCAGTAAACATTCAATGGAAAAAGGACAGCCTATTCAACAAATGGTGCTGGTCCAACTGGCACTCAACATGCAAAAGAATGAAAATAGACCCGTTCTTATCTCCTTGTACAAAGCTCAAGTGTAAGTGGATTAAAGATCTCCACATTAAACCAGATACACTGGAACTATTAGATGAGAAAGTAGGGAAAACCTTAGAACACATAGGCACAGGAGAAAATTTCCTAAACAAAACACCAATGGCTCAAGCTCTAAGGTCAAAGATTAACAAATGGGACTTAATGAGATTGCAAAGTTTCTGTAAGGCTAAGGACATCGTCAAGAAAACAAAACGGCAACCAACAGAATGGGAAAAGATCTTTACCAACACCACATCAGATAGAGGCCTAATATCCAAGGTGTACAAGGAACTCAAAAAGCTAGACACCAGAGAATCAAATAACCCTATTAAAAAATGGGGTACAGAGCTAAACAAATCATTTTCAGTTGAGGAACACCGAATGGCCGAGAAACATCTGAGGAAGTGCTCGACATCCTTAGCCATCAGGGAAATGCAAATCAAAACAACCCTAAGATTCCACCTCACACCAGTCAGATTGGCCAAGATCCAAAACTCAGATGACAGCAGATGCTGGCGAGGCTGCGGAGAAATAGGAACACTTCTCCACTGTTGGTGGGGTTGCAAGCTAATACAACCACTCTGGAAATCTGTCTGGCGATACCTCAGAAAATTGGATATAGTACTACCTGAAGACCCAGCTATTCCACTTCTGGGAATATACCCCAGAGACACTTTAATACACAACAAAGATATATGCACCACAATGTTCATAGCGGCTCTATTTATAATAGCCAGAAGCTGGAAAGAACCCAGATGTCCTTCAGAAGACGAATGGATACAAAAATTGTGGTACATATACACAATGGAATACTACTCAGCCACCAGAAACAATGACTTAACCAAATTCTTAAGAAAATGGCTGCATCTAGAGAAGATCATCCTGAGTGAGATAACCCAGTCACAAAAGAACAGACATAATATGCAGTCACTGATAGTGGGATGCTAACCCCAGAGGCTTGCACTCCCCCAGAAACAACTCACAGACTGTATGAAGTCCAAGAAATAAAGAAAACAAAAACTATACATATATTCACAAAACAAGAAGACTTTGACTACTTCCATGTTGCGTTTTGTTTTGCATGTACTTTACGCTTATTGCAACTAGTATGTTTTCAATGCATACTGTCAAGCCCTTGAAAAAAATCAAGTACTGACTAAAAAACATATTCACATGGTTTTATGTAAAATTTATTTTAATGTCTGAAAAAACTGTACTGACAAAAATGTATAATTTTAAGCAAAAAATGTTTAAAATCTTTAAAAAAAATAATAAGCTGTTAGTCTTTTGTGTAGATGGAAATATCTCAAGAAACACTTCTTGTTATGATTAATAATTTGAGTCTTATTTGTAACAGATAAGAGACCAATGTATTTTCCATGTATTTTTCATGTTAAAAAAAAATAAATCTTGTTTTGAAGACAAAAAAAAAAAAAAAAAAGAAACCCATGTCTCTGCCTGGGCAGGGTTTGTGTTTCCCTCGTTCCTGTGTGGGTCCCAGTTATACTGGATGTTGGGGAAGATGTTCTGGCCTAAACTGTGACATTGAGTGTGTCAGAGCTCCAGTGCTTCTGGGTGTGTCTAATCTTCTGGGAGTTGGGCTTCCTCTGTGATACTGTGCTCCTGTGATCCTGGGCATGTTAGTATACCTGTGATCCTGTCATCCTGGGCGTTTTAGAGCACCTGTGTGATGGGCTTCCTCTGAGTGTTGTGGGATTTGGTGTGGAACCAGCACCTAAGATTTGTTTAGGGCACAAGTTCAGACGGGAGGGACCTGTACTACTGGCTAGGTGGGGGTTTCTTTTCCCTGGATCCTGGGGGACCCAGTTACTTTGGTATTGGGACAGAAGTTGTGTCTTCTTCACTTGTGCCTGTTAGAGAACCTCAGTGAAGGGCTTCCTCTGGGTGTTGTGTGATTGGATGCAGAACCAGCACCCATGGTCTACTCAGGGCACAGGTTCAAACTGGAAGGGTGGATTTATATTTTTATATTACTGTCTTCAGAATGGTTTTTCTTGATGTTGTTTGGTATCATCAAATACATAAAAGAGGTAAAGGCAATAGTAGTATTTATGATGTAAGGTAAAATGATAAAGACACATTTATGGTGTATTTGTTTCTTTATATTAGCCATTTTTTAGAGTTGGACTGATGTGAAATATAATAATAAAAATTATTTTGTTTAAAAAAAAAAAAAAAGAAAAGCAAGAAAATAATCTTCTTACAACAAATCAAAAAGAACCACACAAGCATAATTCAACCTCTAACAACAAAAATAAAAGGAAACAATAATTACTATTCCTTACTATCTCTTAACATCAATGGATTCAATTCCCCAATTAAAAAAAAAAAACATAGACTATCACACTGGACATGTGAACAGGATCCAGCTTTTTGCTGCATATGGGAAACTCATCTCAGAGACAAAGACAGATATTACTTCAGAGTTAAAGGCTGAGAAAAATTTTCCAAGCAAATGGTCCTAAAAAACAAGTGGGAGTAGCTATTCTAATATCAACTAAATCAGATATTCAACCAAAACTTAACAAAAAAGATAAGAAAGAACACTTTCTATTCATCACAGGAAAAATCTATCAAGATAAATTCTCAATCTTGAACATCTATGCTCCAAAGACAAGAGCACCCACATTCATAAAAGAAACCCTGCTAAAGCTCAAAGCATATATTGCACCACACATAATAGTGGGAGACTTTAACACTCCACTCTCATCAGTGGACAGATCATAGAAGGGGAAACTGAACAGAAACACAGTGAAACTAGCAGAGGTTATAAACCAATTGGAATTAATGAACATCTGCAGAACATTTTATCCTAAAACAAAAGAATATACCTTCTCAGCACCTCACAGCACCTTCTCCAAAATTGACCATATAGTTGAGTCAGCCACAAAATGGGCCTTGACAGATACTAAAATATTGAAATAATTTCATGTGTTCTATCAGATCACCATAGATTAAGGTTGGTCTGCAAAAATGACAAAAAGCCCACATACACATGGAAGCTGAACAATGCTCTACTTAATAACTTACTTGGTCAAGGAAGAAATAAAGAAATTAAGTGTTTTTTTAGAGTTTAATGAAAATGAAGGCACAACAAACCCAAATTTATAAAATGCAATGAAAGCAGTACTTGCAAACTGTCATCCACTATATAAACAAACTCAAAGAAAAAAAAACACATGACCATCTCATTACATGCTGAGAAAGCATTTGACAAAATTCAACACCTTTTCATGTGAAAAGTCTTGGAAAGATCAGGAATTCAAGGCTCAGACCTAAAAATAGTAAAAGCAATATACAGCAAACCAATTACCAACATCAAACTAAATGGTGAAAAACTTGAAGCAATTCCTCTAAAATTGAAGACTAGAAAAGGCTGCTCATTCACTCCCCACCTATTCAATATTGTACTGTAAGTCCTAGCCAGAGCAATTAGACAGCAAAAGGAGGTCATGGGGATACAAATCTGAGAGGAAGAAGTCAAAATATAACTATTTGCAGATGATATGATAGCATACTTAAGTGACCCCAAAAATTCTAACAGAGAACTCCTACAGCTGATGAACAACTTCAGCAAAGTGGTTGAATATAAAATTAACTCAAACAAATCGGGAGCCTTCCTCTACTCAATGAATAAACAGGCTGAAAAAGAAATTAGGGAAACAACACACTTCACAATAGCCACAAACAATATAAAATACCTTGGTGTGACCCTAACCAAACAAGTGAGATCTGTGTGACAAGAACTTCAAGTCATGTTCAATGATTGGCAGGATTAATATAATAAAAATGGCCATCTTGACAAAAGCAAACTACAGATTCAATGAAATTCCCATCAAAATTCCAACTCAATTCTTAGAGTTGAAAGAAGCAATTTGTAAATTCATTTGGAATAACAAAAACAATCTCTGACCTCAAGTTTTATTACAGAGCAACAGTGATAAAAACTGCATGGCATTGGTACAGAAACAGGCAGGTAGATCAGTGGAACAGAACTAAAGACCCAGAAATGTACCCACACACCTATGATCACTTTATCTTTGATAAAGGATCCAAAAGCATCCAGTGGGGGGGGGGACAGCATTTTCAACAAATGGTCCTGGTTCAACTGCCTGTCAGCTTGTAGAAGAATGCAAATTAATCCTTGTACAAAGCTCAAGTGCAAATGGATCAAAGACCTCCACATAAAACCAAATACACAGAAACTAATATAAAAGAACATGGTGGAGAGGTTCAAGCACACAGGCACAGGGGAACAGAATACCAGTGGTATGAACTTGAAGATCAAGAATCAACAAATAGAACCTCATAAAATTGCAAAGCTTCTGTAAAGCAAAGGACACACAGTCAAGAAGACAAAATGGCAACCAACAGACTGGAAAAAGATCTTTACCAACCCTACATTCCATAGAGGTATAATATCCAATATATACAAAGAACTCAAGAAGTTAGACTTCAGAGAATCAAATAATCCTATTTAAAAATGAGGGACAGAACTAAACAAAGAAATCTCAACTGAGAAATATCAAATGGATGAGAAGCACCTAAAGAAATGTTCAACATCCTTAGTCATTATAGAAATGCAAATCAAAACAACCCTGAGATTCCACCTCACACCAGACAGAATAGCTAAAATAAAGAACTCAGGCAACGGCAGATGCTGGCAAGGATGATAAGAAAGAGAAACATGCCTCCATTGTTGGTGGGGTTGTAAGCTGGTACAACTACTCTGGAAATCAGTCTGGCTGTTCCTCATAAAATTGGACATAGTACTACCTAAGACCCAGCTATACGACTCCTGGGCATATACCCCAAAAAAAATGTTCCAACATATAACAAGGTCACATGCTCTACTATGTTCATAGCAACCTTATTCATAACAACCAGAAGCTGGAAAAAACCCAGATGTCCTTCAACAGCAGAATGAATATAGAAAATGTGGTACATTTACACAAAGGAGTACTATTCAGCTATTAAAAACAATGACTTCATTAGATTCTTAGGCAAATGGGTGGATCTAGAAAATACCATCCCGAGTGAGGTAACCTTTAATCCCAGCATTCAAGAGCCAGAGAAAAAGCCAGCCTGGTCTACAGAGTGAGTTCTAGGACATCCAAAGCTATACAGAGAAACTTTGTCTCAAATACCAATAGGGTGGAAGGGCATAAGGGGAAGGGAATAGGATGGGGGGAAAGGTAGAAGGGGAAGAAGGGAAAGGGAAAGAAGGGAAGGGGGAAAGTGGGAGAATTAAAAGAAAGAGAAGTGGAAAGGAGAGGAGAGGTGAGGTGAGGAGAAATGAAAAGGAGAAAAGAAATTAAGAAAGGGAAAGGAGAAACGGAAAGGGGTAAAGGAAAGTAAAGAAGAAAGGTAAAGAAGGAAAGGAAAGGAAAATGAAAAGGGAAGAGGAAAGGGAAAGAGAAGGAAAGGAGAGAAAAGGGATGAGGAAGGAGAGGGGAAGGGGGCGGGGGAAAGTAGAAAGGGGAAGAGGGAAGGGGAATGAAGGATGGGAAAGGGGAAAGAGAAAGGGGAAGAAAAAGGGAAGGGAAAGGAAAGAAAAGAAGGAAAGGAAAGGATAAAGAAAAAGGGGAGGGAAGGGAAGAGAAGGGGAAGGAAAAGAAAAGGGGAGGGGAGGGGTAAGAGGAAGGAGAGAGGAAACAGGGGGAAGGAGAGGGAAAGGAAAGGAAAAGAAAAGGGGAAAAAGAAAGGGAAGGGAAAGGAAGGAAAGGGATGGAAGGGAAAGGAAAGGAAAGAAAAGGGAAAAGAAGAGAAGACATGATCTTTTTTCCTTGTTGCATACAGAAAGGATTCTTTCTATGTTTGCTATGATTGAATTACCTCAAACAGTACAACAATTCTGTCTTTTGTTTTGATTCAGGGACATAAAGAGTCTCAATTTACTGATTGGCCATCTCAATGTCCATGAGAACTGAGCTATCTGTTTAGAAATGTTCTCAAGTACTTCTTGTGTAGCTTAAGATTCTCTCATCTGTCCTCTCTTAATATAGACACAGCTATGGCAAGAAGTTTTACAAACTTCAACCTGCTCCACATTCTTGACCTTTCTAACGCTATGACCCTCATGATGCTGTTACCCCCAAACAAATTTATTTTGGTTGCTACTTCATAACTGTAATGTTGCTACTGTTATGAATCATAATGCAAATTTTTTGGATATAGAGGTTTGGAGAGGTCAAGACCCACAGCAAGGTGGAGAAGCACTGATGCAAAGTCTGACAGGATTACTTGGGCCTGTTGTCCCTGCTTCTTGTGTTCTAGCATTGGGTTCCTCTGCTTCCATGAGTTGATGGTAAATAAGCTACCCTATCATTTGGACTCCCTTTCCCCTGTTTAATGCATTCCATCTCTCACTCTCCCAATTGGATAAAGCTCTCAGATAATGAGACAGGAAATAAGACTTTGCTTTTTTTTTTTTTTTTTTTTTTTTTTTTCCTGCTTTTAAGATTCACGGGCAAGAAAGAATGAAGCATTTTAGAATGAGAAAAGCCTCACAAGTTGTTATGGCATTAGTGAAGAAAACAAAAGTGCTAAGTCCAGATTTTTCCTGTTGTTAAAACATTTTAAATGGCATTGGACTAAAATCAATTTCTCTAGCTTTCATCCTGTAAACCAAGGAAAGAGATTAGCTGGAATAAAACTGTAAGACTTTGTCCAAAAAGCAAGAAGGACAAAAAGAAGGGAAAAAAGGAGTGGAGTGGGGTCAGACATAGATGAGAAGGGAATGCAATGAACAGGAAGAGAGCAGTCTAACATGTTTGAGGCATCACTGCAGAGTGGTGATTATAACTTAGAACTATATGAGACAGACATCTTTTTTTAACAACTTTATTTTACAAAACAAAGATAAATGTACAGATTTTAAGCATTTTTTGCATAAAACTATACAATACATTTTTGTCAGTACTTGTTTTTTTTTTTTTTTTTTTTTTTTTAAGGTTTGATAGTGTGATAAAGATCCCACCAGCAACACTGAGCATAAAGTACATGTAAAACAAGATGCAACCTGGAAATAGTCAAAGTTTTCTTGGTGTGTAAAGATTTTTTTTTTACAATGAGCAGACAGTACATGTAATACAGGGTACAACCCGGAATTTGTCAATGTGTTCTTGGTAAGTAAGGATTGAGCATGACTATTTTTTTGTTTGAGGAAAAAATGAAAAATTATTTTTGTAAAATAAATCAGATTTCTATTTAAAAAGTGGATAGAAAGAAAAATACAACATCAATACAAATTTATCTGAACACCTTTTAGTGTAAACTCAAAATTTTATTTCAAGAAATTTTTCTTAGAAAATAAAAATGTTTAGCGTTTATCAAAATTAGTTCTAATCTGTGATTCCGAAAGGCAAAGAAGAATGAAAAGTAATTGTTGATGGATGTGCATTCTTCTGGAAGTGATGACATTGTTTGGATCTAGATAATGGCAATGGTTGCATAACTTTGCGAACATACTAAAAACTTAAAGTACACAATTTAAATGGGTGAATTATTCAGTCTATAATGCATGGCTCAATAAAATTTCAAAATTAAAAAAAACTAGCTATACTGTTTTAGTCAAATCTATGAGAAAAGTTTTATTTTTATAAAAAGAAGTAAAATATAAAAAAAACAAGAGAAATAAAACCATACAAGTGGTAAATTAATAACAGCAAATGCTTCCGCTCACACTGTGCAATTCCCTTTGTCACTGTTTACATTTCATTCAATACTTTAGTATGATACTTCATCTCGGCATCTACAATTGTAACAAATGCTTGAAAAGTCTTCTGTTCAGAAGCAGATGCTGGTCTGACAGAAACACACTTGAAAACGTTCTTGTCTGGGTCATAGTGTCCAACAAATCTGTGAACTCGGCCTCTAATCAGTCTTGGAAGTTCACGGTCCTGTTTTTCAAAAATAAATGTCAAAAACTAGTTATTGCCTCATCTAAAGTTTGATGTTTAATTTATAACACGATCTGCTTCGGAGAACATTCCTCTCCATTCCTATCTCTTGTGTTCTCCCCTAATGATTACCAGGCAGATTTTTTTTCCATACCACCATCTGCATCCTTCACTGATCCCAGAATTGTATTTTAAGGATTGTAAAGATGTTGTGACAAATAATTACTGAAAAATGAAACAGGGCTTAAGAAATTAACAGCTACAGAGCTAAACAAAACGTTCTCAGTTGAGGAATATCGAATGGCTGAGAAATATCTGAGGAAGTGCTCGACATCCTTAGCCATCAGGGAAATGCAAATCAAAACAACCCTGAGATTCCACCTCACACCAGTCAGATTGGCCAAGATCCAAAACTCAGATGACAACAGATGCTGGCGAGGTTGCGGAGAAAGAGGAACCCTTCTCCACTGTTGGTGGGGTTGCAAACTAATACAACACTCTGGAAATCAGTCTGGCGATACCTCAGAAAATTGGACATAATACTACCTGAAGACCCAGCTACTCCACTTCTGGGCATATACCCCAGAGACACCTTAGTACACAACAAAGATATATGCACCACAATGTTCATAGCAGCTCTATTTATAATAGCCAGAAGCTGGAAAGAACCCAGATGTCTTTCAGAAGATGAATGGATACAAAAATTGTGGTACATTTACACAATGGAATACTACTCAGCCACCAGAAACAATGACTTGACCAAATTCTTAAGAAAATGGCTCCATCTAGAGAATATCATTCTGAGATAACCCAGTCACAAAAGAACAGACATAATATGCAGTCACTGATAATGGGATGCTAACCCCAGAGGCTTGCACTGCCCCAGAAACAACTCACAGACTATATGAAGTCCAAGAAATAAAGAAAACAAAACAAAACAAAACAAAAAAATCTTTATACAACAAGAAAACTTTGACTATTTCCATGTTACATTTTGTTTTACATGTACTTTATGCTCATTGTAACTATTAAGTTTTCAATGCATACTATCGAACCTTTAAAAAAATCAAGTACTGACTAACAAATATATTCATACAGTTTTATGTAAAAATTATTTTAAAATCTGAAAAAAAAGTACTGACAAAAATGTATTGTATAATTTTATGCAAAAAAAATGCTTAAAATCTGTACATTTATCTTTGTTTTGTAAAATAAAGTTGTTAAAAAAAAAGAAGCCACAATTATGCTCACTCCAAAACTCATGAATTATGTACACTTTTTGCTAACAGAATTTCTACTGCAGTAAGACTATGCCCTGTAGTTTGACCTTTTGCTAGCATAAGCACTGAAAATAAACACTTTAAAATACTCACAATTTCATAAAATATACATGGAAGAATATTTTTCCCATCTCTCATAAGAAAAGTCTTTGAATAATGTGGCCCAGGTGTGACAGCTGAATCCAGGACAGCTAATCGGCATTAAAGTGGGGAAATGAATATTGATAAACATAAATAAGATTTAACAAACAATTTAATACTTGTGCCACCCCATACCATCTCTCCCAGGTTTACTTATACAGTGGTGTTTTACAGAGGAATTGTATCCTTTTAGTATGTTCTGAAGGCTGGATGAACCTCAGAGCCATAAATAACAATAAAATGCACTATAACAAGTAAGTGTCATAGTTTAATGGAAACAACATTAGATTAGAATTGTTATGTCAGCTCTTCAGCTTCATACTAATTTATGCCATTGTTCAAACTTGATTTGTTTCATTTTCTGAAGTGAAATATATTCATGTACATGTACAAAAACAGAGAAAAAGAGAGCAAACAGAACACAAATGTTTTCAATACTTCAGGTACTCACTGATGTTCATCCCTTTCCATAGTTAGATTTTGAGGTAGAGTAAAAGCACCTATGACCTACCTTTTGGACTAATCTTCAATGTATATCTGAAAACATTAGATCTCTAGGCTGACTCACCCCACATAACTGCAAGTCTGTATTTTTTTTATCTACATCTCCCCCATCCCCTCTCCCTTAAACAAACCATTCAACATCTCTCAAAGCTGTTCCTTCATCTATAAAATATAAGACCTAATTCACATTTATCTCCATGAATTTTTATCAAATATTATTCATCCATTTAAAAACCATCTCCTGAGTACTGATAGTAGACATCTGTTATTTTGAAGGCAACCTACATTTCCCCTAATATACATAATCTCCTTTTTCCAATTTGTTTTCTTCATGATGTTCTAGGTATTCCTAATGGCATTAAAAATATCCAAAATAGTATTACTGAAGTATTCCTGAAATATTATACCTACCCAATACTTCAAAAAGAAGTACAGTTTTCTGCACTTGTGCTCGCCAATACTTCATGCTTTCAATAACTGCAGAGATAATTCTTAAAGAATTATCTTTTTCCTTTAACTGATGCAAGGCAGCTTCCTTTCAGGAAAGAAAGCATAGCATTGGAAAAGTGTTTCACTTTGTTCATTATACTCTTTGATCTATGTAAAGTCCAGATTCTTATAGTAAGTATGTAGAATGTGTAAAAACTTCAAATAAGATAATCATGGAGGCAGAGAGATGGCACAGTGGGTAAGGTACTTGCCATATAAGCCTGAGGACCTGAATTCGATCCCCAGAATCCACAAAAAGGTGGAAAGAGAAAACAATTCTACAAAGTTGTCCTCTGACCTCCACACATACTTCCCATACATACATCATACACACAATAATAAGTAAAGTTTTAAAAGATTTATTTATATTGTTATTCATTTACCCCATTAGTGTTCTCCTCCACTGGCATTACATGCCAGCCCCTTTACAAACAGTTAAGTAAAAGAATCCCTACCCTCATGAACTCACATTGCAGACACACTGATTCATTCATTCATTCATTCATAACAGGTACTTTCTTTAAAACTGAAGAAAAAGAAGCACAAAAGTAGAAGAAGAACAAAAGGTAGAGAGAGAAAATAAGTATGGATAATGGGGATATGCAAATATAATCTATGAGAATATCATAATGAAACTCACTTCTTTGTAGTTTTAATATACACTAATAAAAATTTAAGTGCTTTTGGGGTATCTACTCTGTGCCAAAGCTACTCAAGAAATAGTAGTGAACAAACAAGCAGGCTTGGTGGCATATGCAAGAGGTAGTAGTAGGTAGATCTGTGAGTCCAAAGACAACCTGGTCTACACAGCAGGTTCCAGACCACCCTAGTGAGTACTGCACAGTGAGACCTTGTCTCAAAAATAAGAACGATGATGATGATATCTTCACACAATTTCTAATCTAAAATGGGATTCATCAAATAAATTAGTTACTAAGTATAATAAAACATTAGAAATTGTTATCATCTGTGCATGAAATAAATAGAATAAAAAGACAGAGACAGTTTATAATTTTAAGTGGGCAGTTAAGTGGAAATAGAGATTGTACATATAAAAGTCCCAAAATAGAAATGTACTTTGCATTTTTTGTACTTTGTATTTTTCAATATTTATTTTCTTTTATGTGTATAAGTGTTTTATATGTATGTTTATATATGTATGTACCATGTGCCCACAGAAATCAGAAGAGTGTCAGATCCCCTGGAACCACTCTCAGAATGTTGTGAGGCATTGTGTGGGTGTTGGGAAGCAAGCCCAAGTCCTTCAGAAGTGTAGCCAGTGTTCTTAACTACCAAGCTGTCTCTTAAGCCCCATACTTTATGGATTTTTAATATCAGAAAGCTTAGCCTTTATTTTCAGCAGTTGAAATGCAGAGGCAGGTGGTGCTCTACGAGTTTGAGGCCAGCCTGATCTATATAGTGAGTTCAGGGCAACACAACAAAACCCTGTCTCAAAACAAACAAAAATACTAACTTTCAAGGGCTGGGTACAATTTTTTGTGGTAATGAGGGTTGTGGAGATTACCTAATGAGACTATTTTTTCAAAATTTCCCCATCTTCTCCCTTGTAAGCAAAATTTGAATATGGCTCCTTGAAGATGATTGCCACAGTGCGTCACTGTTACTAAGGTGACAATGTCACATGTTTCTCTGTACAAGATATGATAAGAACAAATGTGAGAGTACTTAAGCACCCAAACACTAACAGCAGTAAGAAGCTGAAGGTGCAGTGGAAGAAAAATATAATTACCAAGCCCATGAAAACTAGACTCATAGAGGGACACAGACACTGAAAAGAGGAAATCTCCACTTCTCCTCACATTGACGTCCTCCCAGTGACTCCTGTTGCCTGATCTCTAGTAGAAGGGCAGAAAACAAGGTTCCCAGGTGAAGCACCAGACAGGACAATGCAGCCTGCCAGAAGACAAAGATTCACAGAACAACATTCCATTGGATCTTGGGATAAGGTGTGAGAGGGAAGAGAACCTGCTCATGTATGGAAACATTTCAAAGAACAATGGGAAGTCAGCTTAGGAAAAGGTGCAGGCTGTCTGGACTATAAATTAAAGCAGAGACACTGTAGTATAAACCATACTCATCCCAGTGTGAAGTCTTAGATGAACAGCACTTTGCAATATGATGTAGAATTCAAGAAAGCTAGAACAGGACCAGATTATAAAGCAGAAGTCAGCAAACTCTGGCCTATACTCCAAATCTAACCTGACCCACTATTTCTGTCAACTTCTATTGGACCACATCCATGCTCATTCATTAATATGCTATCGCTGGCTACTTCCAAGTTACAAGGCAGTTCAGTCTTGTAAAGTTATTGCAGTGAAGACAGTATGGTCTATAAAACCGAGAATGTTGTTATGTGTCACTTTTCAGGAAAATGTTCCTAATATCTCTGTGGATGGGGATAAAGTGACATAATAAAAAGCATAAATTGTTTCCACAAGCAATAGATAAGCAATTGTTACCCTAATAATAAAAGAGTAAAAACAAGCATCCAGTAAGAAACTCTAGAGCCACTGTAAAAGAAAAATCTAAGACATTCCAGAAACCAACACTTCTCAGCTCCAATGGGAAGCTGGATATTTATGATAATTTACATATACCATGTATGTATCTTTATAAATATTTACTACCCATGCTTAAATGTGTAAATAAGCTATTCGTTAATATTTAAATGTTTACCTTCAGAGAATTTCCTTTTGAAACATCTCCCAACACTGTTTTCTTAAACGGATTTTGTTGAAAACTTGGTTTAAATGCCTGCAGTGCACTGGCTCTGTCTGGGCCTTTCATTGTAGAGCCAGGCAGTCTTGACAAACATGTTTGTTGGGGTACTTCAGCTTCTTTGTGTCCAGGTAAGTTCAGAAATTCAGGTGTTTGAAATTGTTTTTGTCGTTGAGCTCCCAAATTCAATGGACAAGAACTGAATTCATTGTTTGCTGTAGAGCTTACAGTTTGATGCTGGGGTCGGAAATCATTCCTATCCCAAGTTCTCAAGCTACTGCTTCTGTTGTTGCCTCTGTAGCTATAAAAGGAAAACATATTTCTCCATGTCTTCATATTTAGGAACAAGTGATGAAATTTTTCATTATTCTGACAACCTGTGGTTTATAGCTACTAAGTAGTAAGACATTTGAAGCATATCATTTGTTATACAATGTCATAAATATGGTATAATATAGTATTACTTCTCTTTCAAGATCAAGAGACAGAGTTTTGGGGATGTAGTAATACATACCAGGTTAAACATCAAGTCACTGGCAAGTTTAGAAATCAGGAAAGAACAATCTCCCAACTCAGAATACATTGCTGCAAATATGTGTTTATAATATGTGAGCCTTCACATAACAATAGTTTCCAAGTAAAAATATTTTGAGGACATTTACTTAATTACTTTTACACTTAGCCTGAAATTTTCTACAAAGTAAAAAAAAAAAAAAAGAAGAAGAAGAAAAAGAAAAAAAGAAAGCTACAGTTGCCTATACAGATTTTTACGGCTTTATGCTTTGAAAAGCCCTCGACAATGTGTTATAGCATTTCTTTACCACACTTCTCTCCATTACTTGTAAAGATTGGTAAAACCAGAATGACAATAAAACCCAGGGGGAAATGTGTGTTTTCTAAGCAGGCCAGTTAAAAGTTATATGGGGAAAAAAATTAATCCAACTTACAAATGCTTAATCATGAATACTCTTTCCAGAAATACCTGCATTACAAGGCAATCAATACAACCCAACCATTGTTTGGGAGGAAAAAAAGACAGAATCTAGTAATCAGCAAAAAGACTAGGTTTTATGCGGCCTAAGGCTTATGCAATTTGAGAAATACTGTTAACAAATTAACTATAAATTTAAGAATAAAAGGATATAAAATCATAATTATGAATTTTAAGTCATAAATACTACAAACATCATTGATATCCAGGAAAAATATTAGAATTATCGCTATTCATTAAGTGTTTGATACACCCTGTTATGTAGCTATTTCCGATGAATTGAAACATTCCTCCCTTAATGGAAGAAGGAGGCTCAAAAGATTGAGGCAGAAAAAAAAAAGATTGAGGCAGCTAATGAAATTCAGAAGATTCAGAAAACCACCAGGTGCTTCCCACAGTTTCATAAGCAGGAAAATAGTTGCAGAAAGGAAACTCTTTAGCAGGGAACTGCAGAGACAAGCTTTTGTGGAGTCATCAGCCATACTGAAATAAGCTTTACCATGAGGGAGCTACCTGTCTACCACACTCCTATATGAAACATCTCACACGTGCTTTTTATTACAAATAAATCATTGAGAATAACTACAAAGCATGCTTTGTTAGTCATATTTCCAAAAAATAAAAAAAAAAACTTACTCGATGTCTTCCTAAAAACAGTAAGTTTTATGTTTCTGAGTAGAACACAGAACACATAAGCAGAACTAGCAAATAGATATATTATTAGGTACTATAGTATATTATTAAATATTATACTAAAATATACTAAGTAAAGAAATCTATGCTCATAAACACTAATGTTCTTGACATATATGGATCCTAGCTTCAACTTCTTAGAAGTATATATTTAATTTAGAATACCTGTACAGTAAGAAACTAGAAAGGGGATGTTGAGGAAGTGCCATAAGGGAAACATAGAAGAACATAGGTGATATGTAAAAGCAACTTTTATTCACCAGATATAACTGACATCTTGGAGTCTTACAGCTGAATAAGTGTACCCTGGTTGGCTGGTTCAACTCAGCTATTCTGGCTCAAAACTCCTCTCCAAGATGACTAATTCAAACTGGCTTCTCTTGGCTTATCTTGGCTTCTCAGTGAATTGGTCTGCTTGGAAAAACTGCCTCTGAATTCTACAAACTGAACTGCACTATCTACACAAGTGGAACAAAATTCCATGAACTCAACTGAACTCAACTGCATCCAACTGAACTGCTCTGAACTGGATTGCACTGAACTGCACTGCACTGCACTGACAGAAGTCCACCACATTGAACTGCCTTCTCCCCCTGACTTACTCTGCACTTCCCTGATGCCAGCTCTCTTTCCTATCTGTGCTCCTGAGCGCTGGGTAGATCCTATCTCTGACTCATCCTGTCAAATCTTTCTCTGATTTGTCACTTGTCTTCCTCTCAATTAGACACCACTTTAATACATGGCTGCCTTCTCCTACAAACTGACTTTACCTACATTACTTGAAACTAAAGGTGTGTCTGTATTCCAGCCAGAGGGATTAAGGTATGTGGTATGTCTGTAGCAGGATCACACAGACCTAAATCTTTGGATGTGATCCCTTGCCTAAGCAGCCATAATGCAGATTAAAATTCTTCTGCAGTGATATGAAAGTAGAGATGGGGAATGCTGGGGGAGGAAGGGTTTATGTAGAAATAAGGATAAGGATACAGGGAAGATAATGGGCATAACCAACATACATATATTTTTTAAGTTATATGATAACCCATTTTAAGTCAGTTTAAACCTTCCATATCTTCTACTTCCACAGATCAAAACTTCTACAGATCAAAAACATTTAGAAAAAAAATTATATCTGTACCCAACATATACTTTGTCATTATTTCTTAAGTATGCAATAACAATTATATAATATTTACATTGTATTACACTCTGTAATTCAAAATATAGAGGAAAGTATACATAGATTATATATTCAAATATTAGTTTGTTATTAATGTAGAGATTTTCTAAATGTATTTATAAAAAGGAAAAAAGATTTCTTAAAGGAAATGAGAGACAGAGAAAGCATATGCACACTCACCCCCAGCCACTTTGGCTTCTTTCAGCATTTGACTGAATAGATGTAGACACAGAATCCTGACTTCTTGGGGGATAGGAAGCAGAAGCTGGTACTTGCCTTTCAAGGAAAAATCTTGTTAAACACAATTTGCTTTTTAAATTGATAAATGTTAAATGTATACAGAAAGTAAGATCAGTCAGTAACAGACATACATATATTGGTTAAATTTTTTTCACATACCCTGTATTCACTGCTTTCTTTAAAGGAGCCACCTCGGGATTCACAGCTTCCCACGCCCAATCTCAGAAGTATAAGAACACATAAAAATAAGATTTTATTTTCAAAATAATTCCTTATATTTATTTAATTTGATAGTTCTAACAAGTTGAAGAAATTGACACAGGCTTTAGTAGCATTAATCACAGAATTTGTCACAGACTGCCTAATTTTATAGATGTCTTTTTTACCCACTGTATTTAAGCAAAGATAGTAGTTCAATCTGTCTTTTCCACAACTGATCCTAATATAGTGCCTTGTAACTGGCAACATAAATTTAGTTGAATCCAATATTTCTTAAATTTTATTCCACCCCACATCAAGAAATGTATCATAAATGGTAACAAGATAACTATTTGTGAAACTAACAGAGTCACAGAATCAGTGTAAGATAACAAAATTTTAACATGAAATCTCTTACTATGTGTGGTATACACTTCTAGATATATTTTCTCCTCTGTTCCAGTCACTCGCTTACATCCTTAATTTCTATGTTTATGGTTTAGTTATTTGCATGTGGGGGGGGCATAGTGCACATGAGTATAGGTGCTCATGGAGGCCAAAGGATCCCCTGGAGTTGGAGGTATAAAGTAGGTGTAAGACACCTGACATGAGTGTTGGAAACCAAACTGAGGTCCTCTGAAAGATAAGTAAGCCCTCTTAAGCACTGAGCCATCTCTCTTTTCCCATAGTCTCTTCTTGTAAATGTTGAATGTATTCTAGACTCAAAATAAAAATTCACATTTTCTCATGAGATGGCTCACACTTGTAATTTCTCACAATCAGTATCCATGCTACTTATAAAACATTATAAATGATAAGAAAGGTTTTAAGTGATGGTGAATGCTGACTTGTGCGTGTACAAGTGAATTTCTACTTTTTATACATAGAGTGGAAATGAGGGTCACAGATGACTCTGTGGGTAATGTTACTTGCCATGCAAGCCTCATATACTAAGTTTAAAACCAGAATCGATAGTGTATGGAGAGAACTGACTCCCAAAATTTGTACACACACACACACACACACACACACACACACACACACACACACACCATCATGATATACATATACCTGTACTCACTCATGCACACTAAAAATGAAATTCAAATTTTAAGAAATGGAAATGTTATACGTAAACTTTATACTTTAAATTCCTAGTGCAGAAGAAAAACAATGACTACATCAAAGTCTATGAAAGGACACTGAAAAAATTTAAATTATGAGTATTTCTATATATAAGATTATCTTAATATTTTATTCATATGATTCCATTAAAAATTTTAAAGTTTGTACCCAAAATTTAAATATATATATAACCAGAATGTGCCAAATATATTTCAGAATATCTGCCTATCAGTGCTTTCTTCCAGGGGGAAGTATAAAGACAGTGAACATTGAGCCAGGGAACAGGAAGCCTTGCCATCAAGCTATATGATCTGACTTTGATCTCTAGAACACACATGCACACATGCATAAATACATAAATAAGAAGAGTAAAGTCTCCCAACACCCACCACTATCACACTATAGCTAACTGGTTCATAGACAACGAGATTTTAGTAGTCTCACTTAAAATGTAACATACTAGAAGCTTTCTGTTTTGAAAACTTAATCAAGAGTTTCAAAGGCAGTCTCTGAGAAGTAGAGTTAGAGTATGTCAACTCCCAGCAGTAGCAACTATGGTAACGCACTGGTTTAAACCATAAGGAAGCATACTAGATGAAAGGATCTTAGACCAACTGAACTATCACAAAATATCCTAAATTGGGTAATTTACAAACAGAAGTTTCTGACAGTGCTGGAGACCTTAGACTGAGGTGACAACAAACTAGGTGTTTGGTGAAAGCTTATTCTCCCTTCAGAAAGAACCCCTCTTAGTGTCCTCACATGACAGAAGTGCCAAACATACTTCTCCTTCATCCTTCGTTCACAAGGCCACTAGTCCTTCCGTAGGGGTAGTAGACTCCTCACAACTCTAAGAACCTCATAAAGGTCTATCTTCCTACTTAACCATTACATATCAACTTCAAAATTTTCAGATCTCAGAAAATACTGAGAAAGAAAACAGAAAATGACAGGCAAAAATGCTCTGAGAAAGCAATGACTAGAACCAAGCACCAGAAATTCTTAGCCTTATTCCTTTTCTACCATCTACTTTTTTTCCATTTTTTTAAAGCGCTATCTACTCTTTTCCCTATTTCTGAGGTGACTCAAAACCATCCATCCTTCCTTAGAAAAAGTGTAAGTTACAGTATTTTGCTCTAAGAAAGGAAAGTAGTCTTTTCAATGTAGGTTTCTACTTTATTAAAACAAAGGCTCCGAACATAAAGATAGACTCCATTTAAATGCTAAGCCATCCTCGTATACTAGGCAACTCAGAACTGCTGTGCTGGAATGCTCAGAAGGAGCCAAGTGATCTCTATGTCTGGGCAGTGAAAAGCAGCAAGGACTTTCTGCAATGACAGACCCAGTATTTTCTACTTTCTAGTTCTTGTCTCTTGAAATTTTTACCTACTCATTTTCTTACCTGTTGGTAAAGAAAAGGAACCGTAACTGTCAGAAACAGTACTGATACCTGGATCATTCTGAAGTGGATTAGAAGTTAATGGCTGTCTGTTCCTCTTTTTCTGATTGAACAATGGCACAGGCAAACAGCCTACATAGAATGTACCAATAAATTAGTATGAAATGAGTAACTAAGATGTCTATGTTTAGAATAATTTCCATTAATAATATGTAAGAATGCATGGCTTACAATCTACTTCTACATGATAATACACTACAGATATATTTCTATGCCCTTGAAATAATTTTTTACAGTCTTTTAGAAGTCCACATAGCTTACTGTTATCTCCAAAGTCCTTTCATCTTCTGTCTCTGTTTTTATCCCAAACCTTTCCCAGATCTATCTTTTCTTTCCTGCAGTTCCCTCTTCTACTTGTCTATTTCCTTATCAGCTGCAGAGTGCCTATAAAAAATATCAAAACTAAAAAAAAAAAAACTTTGAACCATGTTTTCCAAAAATCTAACCATTCTTTAGTGTGACCACCAGCCTCTCAGACCATAGTTACCAAACTTTAGTTTGACTAAGATTTATTCTGGAATTCTGATTAATATGTAGACTCCAAGGTCACAATCTTTAATGTTGAAATTTTTATTTTATTTACTCTGGAACTAAAAATTATACTTTTATTAAGCATCCCAGGTATCTATAATGATAATTTACTATGAATCAATTTTTAAATGTCTTAAGACAGTAGTACTCCACCCTTTTAATGTTGTGATACTTTAATATAGTTCCTCAGGCTGTGGTGACCCCTGACTATAAAATTATTTCATTGTTACTTCATAACTGTAATTTTGCTGTTATGAATTATAATTACCTGATATGCAAGATGTCTAATATGTGACCCCTGTAGTGGTTTGTATATGCTAGGCCCAGAGAATGGCACTAGTAGAGGGTGTAGCCCTTTTGGAATAGGTGTCTCACTGTGCATGTGGGCTTTAAGACCCTCATTCTAGCTGCCTAGAAGCCAGTATTCTGCTAACAGCCTTCAGATGAAGATGTAGAATTCTTCATTCCTTTTGCATCCTGCCTGGCTGCTGCCATGTTTCTGCCTTGATGATGAATGGACTGAACCTCTGAACTTTAAGCCAGCCCCAATTAAATGTGTCCTTACAAGAGTTGCCTTGGTCATGGTATCTGAAACCTCTTTCTTAAGAGAATGACAATACCCAATCCAAGTAAAAGTAAATACCGTCACCACTTCCTCCACATGACAAAAACAGGTTCTTCAGTCAAAACAATAAATAAACTTTAAAAGTTACAAGAGAATTCAGGATCAAAAGAGGTCTTCAAAGCATAAATTGGGTAATGTTCCTTCTGTTTCTATTTTGTGAGATAGTTTAAAGAGTATTGGTATCAGGTCTTCTTTGAAGGTCTAATAAAATTTTGCACTAAACCCATCTGGTTCTGGGTTTTTTTTTTAAGACTTTAATGGCTGCTTCTATTTCTTTAGTAGTTAACTAGAAAAACTGAGGTAGAACCCAAGCTCCTAAATCTCAGTTCAGAAACCCTTAACACTCTACCATTGTCTAGCTGCCCCATTCTCACTGGAGAATACTAACTCAGGAAGATCTCTAATGAAAACCTATTATCATGTAGGTTCTTTAGTCAGGATTCCTGAGTTTTAACTGTGCCTTCAAGGAGGACTTGAAATAAAACTTCAAGGTGAAATATGAGCAGTTTCCTTAAACTCATTGTTTAAGGAAAGAAGTATAACATAATGATTAAGAATGTGGACTCTAAAATCAGATTTCTAGGTTCAACTCTTATTTCTAAAATTCAATAGGTTACTTATTTAAGGTCTTTGTGTCTTGATGTCTTATCTAAAAAACAGAGGTAATGACAAAGATTAAATACTTGTGACTAAATGTGTAGAATATGGTATCCCATCATAAATTATCACTGCAGTCTTCATTGTGCCTCATAATCATTTGCCTGGCTCTCATCATTCTTGACTTTTATCCTTATGTTATCTCATAACTGAGAAATAGAAATAATACAAAATACTAGAAAACAGCTTGGCTCAGACCTTTAATCCCACTCAGGAGGCAGAGACAGTTGGATCTCCGAGTGTTCAAGGCCAGCCTAGTTTCTAGGGTGAGTTCCAAGATAGCCAAGGCTACACAGAGAAACCCTGTCTTGAAATGTAAAAATGCTGCTAGAGAGGTGGAGGAGCACCCTCTTACAGGCTAAGGGGAGGGGGAATGATGGGATGTGGGGGGGGGGGGGATCTGCAGGAGGGAGACTGGGAAGGGAGACAACATTTGAAATGTAAATAAATAACCAATCTTAAAAATGCATACTTTAAAAAAAAACATTTTAACAAGTCAATCAAAAAACAACAATTTATTTCTTTGTTTCCTACTTATAACCATAGATAAATCAGTCCCATAAGTTTTGTAGAAAAAGCACCAGAGTAAATTTCAGTACATTTAATTTTACACTCATCTCTACTGTTAAATACTTTGCCTTGACAAGCTCACTTTATCTCTTTTGACTATAAAAAGAAACTAGACTAAATGTCGAATCTCTTTAAACATTCCTCCCCAAATGTTCCTAAACTATACATGTTTTATGTACTATATGAAAAATACCAAATACAATTAAACACTGTTAAATACCTGCAGTACTTCGAGCTGAACTTTCATTTAGGTTTCTCTTCATTTTCTTCAGAGTCAAAGCTTTTTGCAGTTAGCACTTGACATTTACAAAATGAAGTTAACTAAACCTTAGAAGGAAGAAACATGTAACTCATATTCATCAACAAGATCAACTTTTCAGTCAATTAATTATGGACACTATAGTTTAAAACTGTTAAATGTTATCACTTTAGGAACTGCTTTATGAATAATTTAAAACATACCCCATTTTCCCAGCTATGTTCAAATAAGTTATGGCAGGGATGGATATAATCTTATTTTCTAAATATATACAGAGTTTCCACACAATCTGAGCAATTTATTTCAGAATTCAGGACCCATCATGAGAACCAAAGCTATAAGGGAAAGGAATTACAGCACTGGCAAAACTTACAGAAACAAATAAAACATTTTTCCATTGTATATTTTTCTGATTTTAGCTTCCTAATATATTTATATCGTAATATACTTTATTTAATTCAATAAATGTTTGCCCGTGAAAAGGCTAGACACAAACCCAAATAATTTCTACAACAAATCCACTGCCCAGTGAGACAAACTGATGTGATCACAAGTAACCGTGCAAACCAAACAGGTAAACATTAATGTCCAAATATCACTTGCAAAAGTAAAACGACTCCCTCTTTTTGTGTCTTGAACTTGAAAGCAGAATACAGGAAACTTAGTTTTCTACCACTCTAAGAATCAAAAGAGAGAGGGTGTTTTTTTCCTCAACACAGAAACAACTCATCCTAAGCCTAAGAGAACTCATAAGGGCTGAATACCTTAATTATCCTAAAACTATGGCATGTGAGACAGAGTCTCATACAACCCAGACTTGCCTCAAACTTCTGATCTCCCCGTCCCTACGACTCAAGGGCTGAGGCTGCAGGGGTGGGCCACTATGGTTAATTCACAAATACATGGAATTACACCATCATCTTCCTGGACCACTAAACTCTACCGCCCTGACACCAGCTTCCAAGAGAACTGGCTTCAGCTGGAACAGAGATGGGGTGATGGGGATGGGGAGACTGGGGTGGAAAGGGTAGGAGTGGCATGAGCAGGGTGACTGGGATGAGAGGAATGGTGGAAGCACGGGTGGTGGCGGAAGCAGAGTGACAGTAGCCAGTTGGTAAGAGTGGGGTGACAGGGGTGGCAGGGGGTACAGGAGCAGGGGTGGTGGAGGTGGAAGAGCCGGGCAGGGGCTGGGGGTTTGAGGGGGAGGCGTTACCCAGCTCACTGAGAAGCCTGCCCTAAGACCTTGACTTCAAGGAGAGGCCAGACAGGGCCTGTTTGAGGCCTCCTTAAAGGAAGGGAGAGATTTTTCCTAGTCAGAATTCATCTTCCCTTCCAACACCCCCTTCTCGTCTGACACAACCAGTCATGGGGCCCGCTTTAGGTCAACAAACGGTATTTCTTTCCAAGAATCCCCCACCAACACCATGTACAAAGAGAGCCCTCAAGTTAACCTCGCCTCCGTCAGCAGGCAGCCACGCGGAACTTCCCGCCTCTGGAAACCCACGGGACGCTTTGCGCAGGCGCAGCAATCTGAAGCACGAAGTGCGCAGGCGCTCTGGAGCACCCGCGCTACTAACCACGCAAGCGCAGGGGCCAGGGCCTCGCGAGAGTTAAAGAAACAAGAACAACGCGAGTTTCTCTACCAGTCAAGGCAAAAGCGATGGTCTTTACGGTGTTGCTTGTGACGTTCGGAGCCGGCTCAGGCATGGCTCTACCTCTTTAAGCTGTTTTGTCCACAGAGAGAAACTTGTTCTGGTTATAGATGAGGCAGAAGGAGATCCCCAGCCCAGCCTTGCTCCGCCCAAGTGGCATCAGAAAATCATGACCTCTTTCCCTTCTACGTTGCCCATTTCCTAGACACTAGAAGTTTCCTAAGATGCTGCTGACATCCTAGACTGTGTCTAAAGGGGATGACTTCCCAAGGCAGCAAAACAAGGTATGTCTTACCTAATGTGATCTCATGTCTGCCATGAGTCAGGCAGAAAGTTCTAATCTCCTGGAGACCTGTTGAGGAGCTGCGGCCTGTTTTGAAATGTTCCTTATCTAAAGCAGAGAGCAGGCAGACAGAACCAGTGCTGCCATTTTTAAGGAGAGCAAAAGAACACATGGGCCACTGGGGTCTGCAAAGCAAGCAAGGTGGTCTAAGGATGTGAGCTCCTTCCCATTTAAGTAGCAATTGGAGATATGGTCCAAATCATTATATTGGTAGCTTTTCTTGATTTTTCTTCAGCCTTTCACATATGGGTGGAAACCATTTTTGGAATAATTTCCAAATCTCTATTGTAATTCCCAGTTGCTGAATTCTTACCAAGCATGCATTTTAACACTACTGTTAGATTTACAGAGACAGCCTGCTGTCAAGAGAAGCTTCTGTCACAGAACCATGCCTGGAAAAAAAAAAAATACGGAGTTCTTGGCTCTGTGACTTTGGGCATGTGATGTCTATATTTTCTTCCTTGATAAAATAGCAGTAACAATATTTACTTAATTGCCTTAAAATAGTAAGAGAAATAGTAAGTGGTTCCAGCACTTAATATGTGCTCAATAAAGATTAATTCCTATTTTCAACAGTAGCTGCTGTTTTGGGGGCATAGACTAGCTACTTAGAATAGATATCTACTAGCTACAGTATAGCTACTTAGGGTAGATATCTTCACTCAAAGAGCATGTTCTCTGATTTCCCTGTCTTCTGGCTACCCAACATAGCTGAAGGGAATTGGAATGAGCTGCTATGGAGGGATGCTTATTAGAAAATGCCTAGAAGAAAATAAAAACATGTTAGTTTCTCTGTCAGGACAGGATAAGGAATAAACTTTGAATAGGATCATTTTTAATTTGGAAAAAGGCTTCAACAAAATGTCTGGGGGGGGGGGACACTTAGTCACCATGATTCCAGATCCAATACTTACCTAAAACGTGAGTATAATAATTTTCAAGGAAGTGGAGTTTGGCTTGATATGCACATACATAAATGTGTACAGTACATAATCAACCCCCCAAAAAATAATAATTTTTTATTCTTAAAAGGGCAAGGGATGGGGTATGGCTCAATGACGGTTATTGCCTAGACTGTATGAAACCCTGGGCTGGATCGGGGTGGGGGAGGGGAGAAGAAAGGAGTGAGTCACAACTTTACCTCTAGTGAGATCAATAACCTGTACTTCATCTGTAAAGAATGCAGACGTGAGCAATATGGAATCTTTGCTAGCAGTCTGTGAGCTCATATACTCTACCCCGGCTCTGTTGTGGTTATCGTTCATCTCCACCTAGACTGTTGATCAGGATGGATGACAGCAACAGAGCCACAGAAAAAGGGTAGAATTAGAGCTGTAATTGTTTTATTGCCTGACTCCTGAGCAACTGCATTATCTATAAGACACTTTTTTTTTAACATATAGGACAGGGACTCCTTCTTATTGTCTGCCCTAGCTAGTATTAGCTGTCTTCCTAACACAACTGAGAATCATCTGAGGGAGCCTCAGTTGAGGAACTGCTCAGATCTGATTGATCTGTGGCCATGTCTGAGGAAGATTGTATTAATTAATAATTGATCTGGGAGGTCCCAGCCCACTGCGAGTGGTACCAGCCCTCCTAGCAAAACCCTGTCAAAACAATAACAACAACAAAACCTACAAATCGGTAGTTATGGAAGTAACACTTTTTTAAGGTTTTTTTTTAATAAATAGATGATAACTAGGAAGGATTTTATTCAATATGCTATCAGTTCTATGAGCTCTCAAAAAAAAATAATAGAGAAGTAGACTGGTTTTGGCAGGTGCTTTGGGAAGCAGAGTTGGTGCTTTGGGAAACCAGGAGTTAAAACTCTTGGAAGTTAACTTGGTATAAGAAAGTGAACGCCTCTGCTGCCCCGGTTCTAAGCAAAAGCTTTCGTTTTCTAGTGAAGCTTCCTGCAGGAGACAAGCTGCACGCAGTAAGGAAGGTATGTATGAGAGTTGCCGGTCACCAGCTGCCCAGGAAGCTAGTTACTCACGTGAATGTATCACAGAGACTTCAGAAACGTGAAAGTGCACTTCAAAGTGCTGACCTGTTAAAACTCCATAAAACAAGCCTCGAAGTTTCAGTCATTGGTGCCTGCCATGAATGAGTTACTGAGGCAGTGTTTCCATAGGGACGAGGGCAAAGGGCAAAACAGACCACAGGTCAGCAGGAAAGGAAGAAAATGGGGAAAGATGGTAATAATTCACCACAGTAAAATCACAGGAGCAGGAGAACTGTCTACTCTCTACACTTGCCTGTTTTCATCACTGTGAAGTGTTTAGTGTATGCTGAGGGAGAAAGGAAACCAAAGGCTACAGGAACTTTGTCTTAGATTACAGCAGTAATTTTGATGTGTAAGCAGACTTGACTATCTCTGCATTATAATCTCTTTAAAAACAAAAAGGATTGAGGCACTGACTTATTAATTACTATGAAACATTTTGTATGTCCACCATGCATTTGGTTTGTGTTTCTTGCAATTCTGCACTGTGCTGGCTGTTTATGTGAGCTCTAAAAAGCAAAATTAGAAGTTTAGAGGAATCCAAAAATAACAGAGTCACCCTGTTGTCCTGTGGCAAACACTGGCCTTAATGAGAAACATGGCTCCTGGGCCTAGCTTTCTTTTATGTAACTGTGGAAACTTAATCGAGCTGAGTGTTTCTTTCCTTTATCCTTGCAATGAGGACATCTCCCCATTATAACTCATAAAGTGAATTTATGGATAAAGTAAGCAGATGTCCGTGAGGGAGAATTATAGAGTAACCTGCTCTGTATAGTAAATCATTGCTTTATTGTATATCCTTATGAAATTTATGAAATAACACCATATATGAAAACATATAATATTTCCTGTACATTAATGTTCTTGGCTTTCTGGGTGATTGAGAATGAAATCAAGTGTGATTTGGCTCAGAGTTATTTCTCCAAAGTTATGTAATCATCTTATCCTGGATTAGTTCCCCTAGTAAGACCCCCTTTAGAACAACACATTGCAGAAGAAATTCTTTGATGACAGTAAATGAAATCATGTCTGTAAAACTCATGTGATGTATATTTTCAGGCTTTTAAGAGATTTAAATATTACTGACAGCTGCTTTTTATTTGGTATTTAGACTATTTTTTTTTTAAAAAAAGACATCATGGAATTACCAAAAAAGTAATTTAAAAACAATTTCTATTTCATTCATTATTTGTGTGTAAGAGACAGAAAGGAGAAAGAAAACAGACACACATATGTGGTGGTCAGAAGACAACTTTCAGAAGTTGGTTCTCTCCTCAGGATTGAACGCAGCAACATTTTTGCTTGCTGCATTTCTGCCATGTTCTGTGTCGCCAACCATATCATGATTGGGCTCTTGTGCCTCTGACTGTGGACAGCTATGCTGAAAGAAAGGATGCTGTTCAAGAGGAGGTCAGAGACAACAACGTTGCAGATCAAGAAAAGTGCCTTGCTTACTTTGAAAATGTTTTTAAATGTCAGTGGAAACAGAAACACTGAATAAACCACATTGTTATGTTGGGAGGATTAAGCTTAATGTGGTATTATTTTATAAATACTCATTCTGAACAGAAAACAATTTTTATAGCAGGGGACACTAACACAATTGTACTTCGATCAGCTGACCATCTGAGGGCAGTTAACAGCTGCATCTCGATCCTTGATCCTTGCATATTTTAATCCAAATATGGTCAAGGGAGGGATTACAGAAGGGAGTGTCCATAGAGTAAACAGGCTCTGGAAGTTGTGACAGAAACAGTCGTGAAGTCAGTTCGCAAGAGAGCTCTGTATTTTTCACTTCTCACTTAGATCTAAACTAGGAAACTTTTCTCAGAAGTTAAGCGTCCTTTGACCTCCTCTCTTCTGAATTGCAGAAATCAGACCAGATTTTGGTATTTGGTAAAATGACCTCTTGTGTTGCCGGAGAACCTATTAAAAAGATTGCCATCTTTGGCGGGACTCATGGAAATGAACTGACAGGAGTGTTTCTAGTTACTCACTGGCTAAAGAATGGTGCTGAAGTTCACAGAGCAGGGCTGGAAGTGAAACCATTCATTACCAACCCAAGAGCAGTGGAGAAGTGTACCAGATACATTGACTGTGACCTGAATCGTGTTTTTGACCTTGAAAATCTTAGGTAAGATTGTTCTCTATTGTCTGAAAGTATATATGGGTGAGAAGCATTAGTCATTGGGAAAGAAAACATAAAAATGTTACTGGTAAGTAGTCAGATCCATATGTAGGGGGTCCATGGTGAACAGGATCACTTTCACTTTTAATCATGCTGCGTAAAGAATTATGCAGTTCCCCCAAACTGGCCATTCACGTGCTGTTGTAAACTTTCTAAAGCATGAGGCCCTTCTGAAGCTCCTTTTCGCTGTATGCCAACAAATAAGAAATATCTATATTTTTGACTCATGTGACCTGAAAGACACATATATAATCTTCTGCATAGATTTGTGTTGAGCAACATGTAAAAATAAAAATCTAAATTAGTCTCAAAAGAAATAAAAATAAATGACTGGTTATTATACTAGTAAACATACTGTTGTGTGGGAAACTCACCACTATGCTTTCTTGCAGGTATGTCTTCCTCACTATGTCCAGTGAGGAAATTATGACATTTTAATTAGTATTTTTCAAATAAAAGACTGACTAAGCACCCACAGCCGGGGAGCAACAGGGTGGTCTGTGGCGGGGGGGGGGGGGGGGGGGGGGATAGACAAGCTTATCTCTATCACTTAGATCTTATCAACATTGAGGAAACTGAGGGCCGAAGGCGCTTCCTCTGACCTTTTCAAATTTGGGTTGAGGTTTTAGGCCTGCCCTGGCAGGATTGGTCTTGAACTTGTTGGCTGGAAAGTACTAAGCTGAGCTAGAGAATTCCTAGGTCCAGTCTAACCACAGAACAAAAAAATGTAAATAAAGCAAAATTTGCCTTTACAAAGTATTTGTTTTGCAAGGAAGTTACAGGGATACTTTGTGCTCTAGTAATTTTATTAGCATAATTTAAATTCCAGAAATACTTTTATCTTCTGACTGAGATTATATCAGGGCAATTAATGTTTGTTTGCCTAAAATAGCTATTATCGACCTTATTACAAGTCATATTTGTTGAGGAATGAATCTTTTAACCTGCATATTAACTTCCCAAAAGACTGAAGTGGGCTAGGATGAGTGTTTTAACTAACAATAGCCAATAGCAGCTTCTCGAGACTGTGGCACTTTACATTGGATTCACATTCTCTTTCTAAGTCTTAACACTCCAGAGGCTAGACAGCTCTGTCTCATGGTGGTTATGAAAATCTTGAGGTAAATAAACCAGTGAGCCTCTCTGTGGCCTCCTCTGAGCTGCTGCCTTTTCCTACACTCCTCATTTCCATGGTGACACTATTACCCACAAGTTCCTTACAGAAGCACCCTTAGAAACCCTTTGTCTGGTGTGGTAAGTCCTCCCACATACTCTTTACAAGAACTCCACAGAGCAGCCAGGCTTTGCAGCACAGGTCTATAATACCACCTACCCAGGAAACCAAGGCAGGGTAAGGCCAACTTGAGCAACTTATCAAGATCCTGACTTAATATAAATAATTTTAAAAGTGGACTAAGGATGTGTCTCAGATGGGAGAATACTTGCCTAACGTGGATAAGGCCTGGGTTTCTCTCTAGTACTATAAAAACATAAAGGAACTCCACAAAGTCAGCCTTCCTCTGTGGACAGATAACAAGCCTCTTGCCGGATCTACATGCATCCAGTTTGACCCAGGCTTGCTCCCGTGTATTCTTCATGTGGTGACTGAAGAATTCACTCTTGTGTAGAGTGACCCTTGCATAGAGTTTTCTGCCGTTCCCCTACTGGAAGCTCTCTTTAACTCTCCTGTCCAGAATCCAACAGCAGCCTACTGTGATAGTGCAGCTCTTGTAGCAATGTGGCTGCTGGTGCCTCACAAGGTCTGACCCGATCTGTTCTTGCAGTCTGCTCCTGTGGGACTCTTCCAGTGGTAACTGGACCCCAAGCTTGCGAATTCAGAATGCCCACTGTCTCCCAAAACTCAAAACATTAACTCCGAGCATCTGAGTGGGCAGTGATGCCATTTACCCAAATGGAAATAAATGGGTTCTGAAGTGATGTCATGAACTAATATGAACTTATCAGGAGTTAACTTTGTAAATGCATCTCCGTGTGTGTGTGTGTGTGTGTTGTATATTGAATTAAGAACTGTATTTGATTGCAAATAGAAACTTAAGAATGGCAATCTAAACAAGTGTTTCCTGTTCATAAACAGTATGTCCAAATGTAGGTGACCCAAGGCCAGTGCTCTCTGATGTCTCCAATGCCTTGGGCTTGTCTCTCTCCCGCCCTGCTGTATTTCACCTCACATGGGCTTTTTTTTTTTTTTTTTTTTTTTTTCTTTCATAGTCACAAAATGATTTCCAGGCAGTAAAGACTCTGGTACAAACTATTAAAAAATAGCTAAGTAATAGAAATGTATGGACTTGTGTTTTTAAAATATGGTTGAGAGACTCAGTAGAGAAGTATAAGTTTAAACCATTATCATGTATAGAACAACCTAGAGGTTCTACTCCCTAGACACACTGAGAGGCTGGATGAGGTACTGTATAGGGCATAGGCAGCAGGGACAGGCAGTACTGTGCACAGACACATGCAGGGACAGGCAGTGCTGTGCACAGACACAGAGACATGCAGGGACAGGCAGTACTGTACACAGACACATGCAGACACAGGCAGTACTGTGCACAGACACAGAGACATGCAGGGACAGGCAGTACTGTGCACAGACACAGAGACATGCAGGGACAGGCAGTGCTGTGCACAGACACAGAGACATGCAGGGACAGGCAGTGCTGTGCACAGACACAGAGACATGCAGGGACAGGCAGTGCTGTGCACAGACACAGAGACATGCAGGGACAGGCAGTGCAGTGCTGTGCACAGACACAGAGACATGCAGGGACAGGCAGTACTGTGCACAGACACATGCAGGGACAGGCGGTGCTGTGCACAGACACAGAGACATGCAGGGACAGGCAGTACTGTGCACAGACACATGCAAGGACAGGCGGTGCTGTGCACAGACACAGAGACATGCAGGGACAGGCAGTGCTGTGCACAGACACATGCAGGGACAGGCAGTACTGTGCACAGACACAGAGACATGCAGGGACAGGCAGTGCTGTGCACAGACACAGAGACATGCAGGGACAGGCAGTGCTGTGCACAGACACAGAGACATGCAGGGACAGGCAGTGCTGTGCACAGACACATGCTGGGACAGGCAGTACTGTGCACAGACACATGCAGGGACAGGCGGTGCTGTGCACAGACACATGCAGGGACAGGCGGTGCTGTGCACAGACACATGCAGGGACAGGCGGTGCTGTGCACAGACACATGCAGGGACAGGCGGTGCTGTGCACAGACACATGCAGGGACAGGCGGTGCTGTGCACAGACACATGCAGGGACAGGCAGAGGAAAGGAGAAGAAACAGGTGAGATAATAAAAACCATGAGTAAATAGTAAAAATCTTTGTAAGTTTTTGTACCTCTAAGATTTTGTTTAGACGGCCCCCAGCCTGTAATTCTAGCTACTTGGGAGGCTGAGGCAGGAGGCAATCCTCCATCATTGGCTCCAGAATAAATTCAAAGCTAGCCCGTTTGAGAGTGTTGCATTTCGATCACTTACCAACACTTGTTCCAGAAAAATGCATGGAAGTATGTTTGTATAAGTTTGTGGTTTGTCATTTGTAAACTGTGTCCCAGACCCACTAGTCATTCCCAGTCTTCAGTATAAAATGTCCAGTAAAGACATGAGCGCCAGAGTTTGACTCCCTTGTTTCACTAGAACTATGGTGCTGAAGTCGATGGTCTTCCCCAGAATGAATACGCAGTGCACCATAACTACAAGAAAGTGCTTATAAAAAGGAAGGGTAGATTTTATTCAGGGTTGAAGTCACACAGTAAATTTTGTTTGCAAACCTCTACCTGAGACCAGCCACATAGATAAACCTAACACGTCATAAGCGCGTCAGTGCAGTATAGAGTCAGCTAGAGAAAAAGGTGCAGAAGTTTTTTTTCAGTTGCAGAGGTTTCCGGTAAGTTTTCGTGTCCCTCATGGATTTGCTTTGTTTTGCTTTCAAGAGAGTGTTTTTCTGTGTGTAATCCTGGCTGTTCTAGAACTCTTTCTGTGTAGACTGGACTCAAAGATCCACCAGATCTACTTCAGACATCCACCTGCCTCCCTCCCTACTGCTGGGATTTAAGACGTGTGCCACCACTGTCTGGCCTCCCTCTGGGTGTTGACGCATAAGGTTTAGCTGGTTCTTTGTGTACTGTTTCTGTTGTGTGTTTATGTTATTGTAGCTAGCTATAAACATTGTTCATCTTTTTTCTTTCTACTAAAACAGCAAAGAGATGTCTGAAGAGTTGCCATATGAAGTGAGAAGGGCTCAAGAAATAAATCACTTATTTGGTCCAAAAAATAGTGATGATGCCTACGACATTGTTTTTGACCTGCACAACACTACTTCTAACATGGGTTGCACTCTTATTCTTGAGGATTCTAGGAACGACTTTTTAATCCAGATGTTTTACTACATTAAGGTAATCTCAGTGTTATTGTATTATACTAGGGTCCTTGCTTTTAGGTCATTGAAAGACGTCAGGAAGACCTGAACAAGAGAAATGGATTGTGTTCCATAGTGAGTGGGAGGCTGGATGAAGTGCAGTACGAAGACACAGAGGCGGTGGTGCCAGAAAGAAGACAGTAAGATGACAGACAAAGGAGTAAAATCATAAAACATCTGTGCACACTTGAATTTACAGAGCTATAAATCTATCCAGATGGCCACCAAACATGCAGTATCTGTTAAAACTAAGTAAAATAATACCAACATTTTAAACTGTACAGTTGATGCATCTCAATCATGAAGCCTTAGGAAGATCATGTAGAGACCACTCAATGTTGACTAAAGCCCTAGGATAAAGAGACTTGGCTTCATAGTGTCTTGCCCTTGGCCCATTTGGTTTCTGTGCACTGGCACACCTCTGCGTGTTTTATAAGTGCATCAAGACTTCAACCCTGGCAGAGAAACAGTGTCAGGCCCAGGCACTTCAGCAGAGGTTCCAAAAGTGTGGTCCACTGTGTCCTCCAGAAGCTGGAGGGGCGGAAAATGATAGAAAGGAACCAAGGTGGGGGATACAAGCTAATACCTCAGGAACAGAGATGAGCTCAGTCTACGTAGTGATACTCTGTCTTAAATAAAATAAACCTAGAGACCTGGCTCAGACTCTCATAGAACTAAGCAGAAGTTGTGGGGGGAATCACCCAATATCTGTAGAGATATAAACCATATGTGGTAAGTTTTAGAATTAAGACCAGTATTCTGCTAAACCATTAAGTGTAAACAAAGATGAAAGCAAAAATAGCCAAATGTGTTCAGAAATATCTGTTTCCTGTTTTTGGTTTGCATCCTGGAGTATTGTTTTGTGGACATTTTGCCCATAAAGCTGTTACAATTTGATTTTATATGTAATTCTTTTGTATGGTTTCAAAGGTATAACATTGGACTTTAGAGAACACTTCATAAGGCTGTCTAGCCAATTTCAATTATGAAGTAAGGCATATTGAAGGGACTATTAACTTTGTAGCAGCCGAGAGAACAAAACATTCTTTGCATACTAAAAAAGATGTTTTCAATTTTGTTCAGACTTGCATGGCTCCATTGCCCTGCTCCGTTTATCTCATTGAGCATCCTTCCCTCAAATATGCAACCACCCGTTCCATTGCCAAGTATCCTGTTGGTAAGTCATACTTCCTGCTGGCACGGGTAAAGAAAATACCGTCTGACTGAAACATAAAGAGCATGTCTCACTACCTCCCTACCATTGATCTTATTGCTGTCAGATAAGCAGATTCACTACCTTCGGCAAACCCTAACCTTACCTAATTTCCTGAGTTTCTCTGAGCAAATCTCTATTTATTCTCATTTCCTGTAACACTTAGACTTTGAAATTAGTCTGACATTCTCCTTAATCCCAAAACTCATATGGAGTAAATTCTATGAATGCCTCTCAGACCCAACCCCATTGTTATTGCAAGCATTTGTATATTTTATAAGTATTTGTATGTCTGTAACAGAACAAAACTGTGCTATGTGCTAGGACCTGACACACAGTCTCCAAGGGCTTGGTGGAACTTTAACCAGATAATTACTCCATAGTGGCAAACAGCTAAAGTAGGGGTAGCACCATTCTGTTTCCTAGGAGATCTATTAGCATAACTAATTATCTACAGAATGTACTGTAAAGAAAACTGCTACCACAACTTGAACCTATTTTGTTAGATCTCAGAAGTTTTAACAAAATAATTTTAAAGAGTTGACAATATAAGCAAAAAAAAAAATTTAAAGCTCTATTTAAATAGTGATTTTTGTTACATGGTTAAAGTAATTAATTTATTGTTATAGTTAGAGAAATATATCCAAAATGTACATAACATTGGCTAAATATCCAATATCCTTACGTAGTTTAAATAAACCAAAGCTTTGGCCTGAGGATATAGCTCAGTGATAGAGTTCTTAGCTAGTATTCTAATACTTCAAAATAAATAGAACTAACAGATAGACAGGCAGATAGATAGACCAACAGACAGACAGATAGGCAAGAATAAAAGTTAACAGTGCCTAAATAATACAGTATAGGCTGTGGGTGTAGCTCAGTAGAAAACCACTTGCACCATATTTATGTAGGCTGTCAGTACCTTCAGCACTGCACGAATAATAGTAACACAGGACCAACAGCATGCTGTCCTCTGACACTGAATAAAACCATAAGGCTTCTGAAGTCTCACAGATCCATCTTAATCTATGATGTTTATGGTCAATGCTTTTTTCTGAGTTAGAACAAGTGTCTGCTAATATGTTGGTCCTCGCAAATAGAGCTAAATTTTAAAACATTTTAACCTGGGAAACTATAACTTTCTTTTTGAACTGTTTTTATTATTGTTGTTTACATTTCAAATGCTGTCCTCCCTTCCAAATCCCCCTTCCCAGTCTCCCTTCCATGAATCCCACATCCTATACCCCTCTCCTTTTCCTCTAAGATGGTTCTCACCCACCCACCCACTCCCACCTTACCCCTCTAGTATCCCCCTTCTCTGGGGCAACAAGCCTCCACAGGACCAAGCACCTTCCCTCCCACTGATGCCAGATAAGGCAGTCCTACTACATAGGTAGTGGGAGCCATGGACCTGCCCGTGTGTGCTCTTTGGTTGGTGGTTTAGTCCCTGAGAGCTCTAAGGGGTCTAGTTACTTGATACTGTTGTTCTTCCTGTGGGGTTGCAATCCCCTTCAGCTCCTTATCCACTAACAACAAGATATGTTTTGGTTGAATAGAAAAAGACTACATTGGCAAAGGGAGATCACTGGTCCAGTGAGGGCACATTTTCCCAATGTACGGGAATGCCAAGGCACTGAGGTGGAGGGTGATTGGGAGAGGGTGCACCTTCATGGAGATATGTGGAAGGATGGGAGTGGGGATAACATTTGAAATATAATACAAAGAGTATATAATAAAAAAATCATCTTCTTCATTCCCACTCACACTTTTAAAGGGTCAAAGTGGACACAATCAAATTTGATAATTCAAAAATATATATATAATAAGTTTTAATAGATTGGGAAATAGTAGAAATGAGTAAAAATAAGATGAGGGTAAAGGAATTTATGAATTGATGAATGGAATGAGGATATGCAATATTACAATTGGCAAATAGTTTAAAGAATGGAGAAAGTAGTGTTAAAGGGATGAGTGTGTGGGAAGCTGGACAGGAGAAAGGGGCAGACAGGTTGTTTACACAGGGGTATTTTATAGGATGAGGATGGATGCCTAAGCAACCACTGGAAAGACATGGTACTTATTGGGATAGAGTAAATGAATATAATTCCATAGAAAGTGAAGACCACTGCACCATCTTATCAGTAAGATATAGTTACACTGTTATAATAAAGGCAAGGATGTTGCTGAAATGCCAAGTGAACTAAACCCAAAGCTTGGTTAACTAGACTTCTGACTACACACACACTCCTTCCTGCTAAGGTGACTGAAGTCTATGACAGTTTCTCTTTGTAGCAGTCTGTTTCTTGTCAGCCTCACTTACACTCCATCTTTTACTGGGTAATAAGGTTTTCATGTTTTCTCAATACTGAAGAAATAAAAAAAAAAAAAAATAGTTCTTAGTTGAGCTCAACTCTGTGGGTTTCCATGTTCTGTACTTACGCTGACATTGTCTCTGTTAATTTCTATATTATGTCTCTGTTAATTTCCATATTATGTCTCTGTTAATTTCCATATTATGTCTCTGTTAATTTCCAATATATATCTCTGTTAATTTCCATATTAGACAGTCATATCACACTGGGATCTATATCTTTATATTTTTAATGATTAATTTTCTCAACATATTCTACTATGTATGTAAAAGTGATTGTGTCTTCTTCTGTACATAGGCATAGAAGTTGGTCCTCAGCCTCACGGTGTTCTGAGAGCTGATATTTTAGACCAAATGAGAAGAATGATACAACATGCTCTTGATTTTGTACAGCATTTTAATGAAGGTGAGTGGTGGGTGGCAACTGTCTCCTATGTTTACGTACATGGCTTAAATATGGGTGGGGTTGTCTGCAAAATTTAACCACTTAAAATAGAAATAGTAGTAGCATCTAGGTTATGTTTGTCATGTTTATAATCTTAGCTAGATCTTTCTCTCTCTGTCTCTTCCTCCCTCTCTTCCATCTCCCACACTCTGTCTCTCACTTTCTCCAGGCTCTCACTACATAGCCCAGGCAAGACTTGAACTCTCAGTGCTCCTGCCTCCATTTCCTGAGGGTGACAGATGTTTGCCACAGTCAGTTTCTAGATGCATTTTGAAGATTGCCTTTTTATTTCAACAGTTCTGCAGAGAATGACAAATAGACACATTCAAGGAAAGCAGCTGTCAAATCTCCCAAGTAAAGTCATTTCCCTTTTCCACTAAGTTCTGTTTTAAACAGCAAAGACAGATGAGGTCCACCCCTGCTATGAGGATCTGTGAAGGCTAATGGATACTGGGGAGGGAGAGACATTTTCTTCAGTGGTGTAGCAACTTATAAATTGTCCATGCTTCTGTAAATTATCCCTCACCATGCTCCTATAAGCAACCCTGAGGAAACTTTGTGCATGAGAAAAAAGACCCAAAAGTAGAAAGAGCAGAAAAGGGTGAACAGGGAGTGAAAATAATAGAGATTATGGAGAATCAATATGATCAAATTATATCACATACACACTTGAAAATAAAAGCCATCATTGTATACGGCTAATATTTGCTAGCTAAGGATATAGAAAAATACTAGAAAGTTCAAGTGTCCAGTAAACATAAGATGTTCAGGATCATGGGTAATCTGTGGAATACAGTCAAGTGACAAACCTTTCATTCATTAGATTAAGAAAATATTCAAATCTGATTATAGTTGTGATATCAAATGTTGGCAAAGCTATAGAAAAAGAAAATACATTCATTACCTTCTGCTGAACATGTGATTTGGTAAAGATCCTTTAATGTTTCCTATTTTTATATTCTCTTCTATATTTTGTTCTACATCCTTTTTAAATTTTTATTATCTATTGTTATATAGGAAAAATATGTATGTGATGTATAACCATGTGTTTGTGTGTCCCAGTCCATGTGAGGACTTTAAATCCTGCTCTAGCACTCTCTGCCTTATTCCTTTACAACAGGCTCTTTCACTGAACTAGCTAGGCTAGGCCGGCAGTCACAGACTGGGCAGTCTTTCTGGTTCCTTCCTTTAAATGTCTCCAGGCACTCATGGCCACATCTCACTTTTTACTTGGGTACTAGGATTCAAGCTTAAGTCCTCAAGCTTGCTCCACACGCACTCTTACCACTGAGCCCTCTCTGCATCCTCAGTAAATCCTCCCTAAAATATACAGATCTCTGACCCAGAAACTCCCTGCCATAAAGAAGCACAACCATGTGCACATCTCGTGTGTTACATAAGGGCTGACTACTACTGCTTTGTCTCCAACGATAAAACAATGGAAATGACCCAAATGTTCAACACTGTGAAGAATTAAACTAAAATTGGACAAGTCTTCAAAAACATTAACTTTTAAAAAGCATGCTGTTATTTTTTAGTAAGTAAAATGGCCCACTAGGTACCACTACTTGGTCTGTAGGCATAAGGACCTAAGCTTGAATCTTTAGCACCACATAGAAAGCCAAGCGTGGTTGAACATGCCTGTAACCCCAGCACTGTGGGACAGAAACCAGAGGATCCTGGGATCTCACTGGCCAGCAAAAAATATCAAGCTTCCTGTTCTTGGAGAGAACCTGTCTCAAAGCAATAAGATAGGAAGTGACAAAGGACAACACTCAACATCCTGCTGTGACTTTCATATGTACGCGTATGGGCGCACACAGCCACACACATACACATGCACACACATAGCAGACCAAACCATACAATAAACAAACTGAGTTTAAAAATAATAATAGCAAGCTAAGTGTGATAGTGCATGTCTGTAATCAAAAGCACTGAAGTAGAAAGTAAGTGAGTTCAAGACCAACTTGGGCTACACAGTATAACCCCACCTTTACAGTGAATTTATTAATCACTTGCCAGAGAGAGAGAGAGAGAGAGAGAGAGAGAGAGAGAGAGAGAGAGAGAGAGAGACAAAACACGCACATGTGTGTGTGTGTTCATATATATAGGAAAAGCTCTAGAATAAAGCATCCTAAGCTGTAATGGTGATTGCTAGGAAGAGCTAAGCCAGGTTAACCTTTAGTTATAGTCAGCAAGAAAGATATGTGTATATATTATGTCTGTAATTAACTGGATAGTGACTGGTGAAGAGTTAGTTGAGTGTATCTTCTGTACATCTGCTCTCTTACTCAATAAATCAAACTGTACTAAGAAGTGTAACAATTACACAACAGTTTGCTTTAAAATTAAAAAGAAAAACTTTTTTAAAAATATCAGAATCTCAGAGATGTCCAGTGCAGATAGTTCCATTAGGCTGCATTGAGGAATATGTAGTTCTGATGATGTAACTAGTGTGCAACTCAAAGCTTGTGGCAGGTATTGCCCCTTAGCTTCAGGTATGTGCCTTCTGTAATCAAAAGAGCTTCTGCACTTGGTAGTCCTTTGACCTTCAGAAAATCAGTTCTCACCACCCTTGTCTAAGGATGGGTCTGTGTTGTCTTGTGGAACTGGTGTTCAGAAGCTCAGAACATTTGCACAACAGAACCTCAGATACCACAGTGTGAAACCACAGTGTATTTAGAAATTATACATCCAGGTAGAAGCCCACAAACCTGACATGGTGTCTTAGTATTATGTTGCTGTGAAGAGATGCCATGACCAAAGCAACTCTTATAAAAAGAAAGCATTTAATTGGGGCTGGCTTCCATTCAGAGGTTTAGTCCATTATTGTGGTGGTAAGCAGGGTGACATGCAACAGACATGGTGCTAGAGAGGTAGCTAAGAGTTTTACATCTGGATAGGCAGGCAACAAGAAAAGAGAGAGATGCTAGGCCTGGCTTGAGCTTTTGAAACTCCAAAGTGCACTTCAAACAACATACTTCTTCCAACAAGGCCACACCTCTTAATCCTGTCAAGAAGTGCCACTCTCTAATTACCAAGCAACATATATATGAACCTATTGGGACTATTTTTATTCAAACCACCACACATGGCTTACAAGTCATAGCCTGTGTTTCCTTTAATATGAATGTGGAGTAGTAACTACACAACACTCCTCTCTACCCCTACATTATCCAAATAGCTCTTCTCTCTTCTTTAATCTACTTGGCCTTGTAAATTTTTTTATAGCCCAAAAGCTTGAAAAAGACTAGCACTCTGAGCATGTGTCCTTACTACTCTTGGGAACCTCTCATGGCCATTGTATGACTCAGTCTGTACTGACCTCCTGGAAAAGGAAAGGTCATAGTATCAAAATCTCAAGGTCCCCAGATAACAATCACACAAATCAAGCTATAGCCTATGAAATGCCAGACATGAGAGTGGGTTATCCCAGATCAATGAGCAGCCAGAGAATTGCCAGCTCACCTTTTGAGTGTCAACAAGACAGTCAGCAATAAGCCGAAACCAGTCTAAACCAAAAGAGCTGCCTGCCAACCCATAGAATCACAAGCTCGACATAGAAGTAAATCCTTTAAGTTGCTAAGTTCTAGGTTAGTGTGTTACATAACAAAAGCCAGCTAGAAGGAACAGCAGATCTCCCCATATCAATTCCTCTCTAAGAAAAGACTTCCCTCTAGGCTCCCACTACAGCATACTCTAGACCCTCCATCAGACACAGGTTCCAATATTTGCTTAGAGATTACATCCTCTCTCTGTAAATGAATCTTGCTAATACTTCTCTTCACTGGGTTGCTCAATTTTGCATCATCTTTTGGGTTGAACTTACTGTTGGACAGATTCCCTGCATTTGAAGAGCTCCCTCCTCAGGAGTTATCAAATGTGTAATGCCCTTAGTTAAGACAAATACCCATTATGCTGACAGCAGCTAGTTCACTGATCATCTTTGTGAAGACACCCAGTCATAGGATAGCAGAAGGAAGAGTTCTGCCATAAGTTCATCCAAACTTTCATTTGACAGGTAATGAGCTCAGGCCTACAGAAGGCCACCTTGTTGTTTTAAGAACGCACAGATAGGAAAACCAGAAGAAGAGAGCCCAGTGACCCTGGCACATGGTCCTAGAAAACACTGATAGGTGAATCTTCTGTTTCTGCCTCTGTCTCTCACAGGTTTGTGGAAAGCGTACTGGTAGGAATAATCACAGTGTTTGGCCTTTTGCTGTTTATGAGTGTCCATAACTGATTTGTAGCACTCTTCACTTTCTGCTGGTCTTCCTTCCTTAAAGTGTCAGCTTCCTTTTTCTAGAACATTTCTTTTTAGCTGTGATTAACATGTCTCACTTCTTTCCATAGGTAAAGAATTCCCTCCCTGTACTATTGATGTCTATAAAATAATGGAAAAAGTTGATTATCCAAGGAACGAAAGTGGAGATGTGGCTGCTGTTATCCATCCTAATCTGCAGGTAACATTTGTTTCTTTGAAATACTGAAAATAATAATATTCTACTTTGGTCAATTTGACCATTCAAACAGCATTTTGTGCACATCAGCTTATTGGTGTTTAAAGAATCGTATCAGTCTACTTCCCGTTGCTGTAATGAAACAACAAATACAAACAACTAATTCATAGGGAAGCATTGCTCTGCTCACCGTTCTGTAGGTTCCAGTCCACGAGTCACCACAGTACTGGGGCTGTGGCAGGAGCATGCGGTAAGGCAAACTGTGCAAACAAGGACATAAATTGACTGCAGGACAGGACCACAGCCCCCTCCAAATTCCTCAGTGACCTAAAGGTTTCTCACAAGGAGCCTTTTCCTAAAGACCCACATCTTTTCTTAATAGCACCACTCTAGAAACCAAGCTTCTAACACCTGTACTGTGAAGGAAAATACCCATCCCAACTGTGGCTGGGAGGGAGATATCCTTATCTCAGTACTCAACACATATGGAGTGTGCTGGCTCTAAAGATACATCCGTGAGTGTGGCCTATAGTGTCATGTGACTGATAGTCTCATGTGACAGTGAAGTCTAGTGTACTATCTAGAAATGATAATGGCCAGATACTGTACGCTCATAATGAGGAGAGAGAGGCATCTAGATAAGACTTCTAGGATAGAAAATTCCTAGCCATGTGCAGTGGGTGAGGAAAATTATATACATGGGCTTCTAATTTTGTTTTGGTTTGCTGTTTTTTGAGACAGGATTTTTCCACTGTTGCCCAGACTGGCTCGAAGTCCTGATCCTAGTATCTCAACCACACAAAGTTGGGATTATAGTAGTGTGCCACCACACCTTAATCTAGCTTTGAGTTTCTAAGCCCTTATATTCTTAAATCAGAATAGACATGAGCATGGCGTTATGGTACAGACTGATAACTGTAACACTTGGGAAGCTAATGCAGCAAGATTACAGATTTGAGGCCAGCCTAGGCTATAATGGGAAACCTTATCTCCAGAAGAGAAGCGATGGGAGATAAGGAAGGAGTGACATGAAAGGAACAAAAATTCAGAAATGTCCCACAGATGCACAACTATGCATGACAGATCTCCTACTAGTGATTTTCACAACTGGCCACATAGTTGACACTTTACTGACCTTGTTTTTCTGGAACATTCCTGCCATCCTCCCATGACTTTCCTTGGAATCCCAGCACCACCTCTGGCCTGATTTAATCAACAGATTAGTCAGAGTTAAGGAGCTCTCGGGAATTAGGAGAAGCCAAAGGAAAGGCAGGGAAAAGAAGGTCCCAAACACTACAACACCCACTCCCAATGTATAACCTTAACCCAGAGGTGAAAGAGACCTAGAAGACTAGCCGAGCAAAGCTTCTCAACCACAAGAACAAATTACATACAGAGCTTTTTTTTTTTCATTGAAAATAGAGATCTCTCTCATACAATACCTCCAGATCACATTTTTCCCTCTCTCTACTGCTCCCAACTTCCTCCCTTCTCCCCAACATTCACTCCCCCTCAATTTCCCTTCAGAAAGGAGTGCTTTCTCAAAGAACAGTGCCAAGAATGTCAGATAATTTGACATTACTGGCTTGAGTATCCGTGGTTGAAAACCACTGATCCAATTCAAATCCCTACTTAATGACTCTAATAGCCATCAGGCAACCTCATAAAACATCCGGCCCACAAATTCAGACCAATAGAGCATATCCTGCCTTTAGCTTCATAGAAGCTGAATAGAAACCAAAGGGAGCCAATGAGCAATGGCTTTAAAAGACAGAGTGTGTAGAGAGGAAGAAATCCCTATGATGTAAGCCCAGGAGACAAAGGCCAGCTGACAGTGCCACACCAGCCTGAAATGTAGGACTGTTCAGGTGTATTCTCATCATTAACATTAAAAAACAATATGATAAATACATGACAAAATCTTAATATAGCCACTGAACTAAATAATATGTAATTAAAATTGATAATACCTGCAAAAAATTACAAAAGTAATACTAGGGAGACTGAGAAGACTGGCTGAAGACAGTAACCAACTAGATCAGTGCCAGGTCCCAAAAGTCAGGAAAGATCATTAGAGTTGCTAGATCTCCAGCCAGGTCTGGTGGCACAAGCCTGCAGTCCCAGCACAAAGGGAAGCTAAGGCAAGAGGAGCACACTTTCAAAGGCCTTCCTTGGCCATAGTTCAGAGCCAGCCTGAGCAAACAAGTGAGACCTTGTCTCAAAGTAAAAGATTTAAAATTTAAGGCTTTGTATAACTCAGTGATAGAGCTAGCATGTGTGGTACTGTGAAGCCAGGTCTTATAGCCTACACACACACACACACACATACACACACACACACACACACACACACACACACACACACACACAAAAGAGAGATTAATAGGTTCATGTTCTCAGTAATACTTGGAATAGCTACTAAGCCTGTTTTCCCTGAATTCTGTGTTTCTGAGATAAGGCCAGGTCCACTCACTGGTTCAAGAGCATGTTCCCTCCCAGGTGATTATAAAATTCAGCTAGGGTGGGAAAAGGGACTGGGCAGCTCTTCTCAATTTCAGGCAATTTATTCACATGAAGATTGGTGTTCAGTAGGCCTCAATGGGAAGTGAAATTCTACTTTTCTGACATACTCTCAGGTGATGCCGATGCTTCTGGGAAAGGTTGGAAATGCAGAGGCCCAGGCTCTGCCCAGGCCTAGAGAACCATCCTAGCCAACTCCCAGGTGCTTGGGAAGCACAGGAAAACTAGAGATGTTCTAGGGCTTCTGTGATCAGAAGCATTGGTGTTAGAAGACTCACATACTTCTCAATATTCCTTTTATGTCTCTCTTTAATAAAAAATGTCTTTTTAATGGACAGTGTTAGTTATCTACAGCCTGATGGAATAAATTAAAAATAGGAGAAAAACCCAAACATAATTTATGTATTTTGATGTCTCCTGAGAGGATCAAGACTGGAAACCATTGCACCCTGGAGATCCTGTGTTTGTGTCTCTTGATGGAAAAGTCATTCCACTGGGTGGAGACTGTACCGTGTACCCAGTGTTTGTGAATGAAGCTGCATATTATGAAAAAAAAGAAGCATTTGCAAAGACAACAAAACTAACACTCAGCGCAAAAAGCATCCGCTCCACTTTGCACTAAAAAATCTCTGCAAGTTCACAGTTATGGGGAGTCTTACAAACCTCAGAAACTCTGTAAGCACTCCGAGACCAGAGTGCCTTATTCTAGATTTTCTCCTCAGCTCCTGGCCCCATGCCTCAAACAGTAAGCATTCATTCAGGCCAGGTTCTGAAAGGAAAGAATAAAATAATGAATGCCTTTCAAATATATTTTGGATGAGCTGTGTATAAGAGGCAGGCAAGTGTGCTTCTTGTTTCTGTATTAGTCTTTACACATTACGTTCTGACAGCTTAACATTGTTAACTTTCACACTGAAATACATGCTATGTGCATCTCCGTATATAGTGAGACAGACTGAATATATGTTTTCAGGTAACACATAAGTGCTACTCAAAACCAATAGTACAAACTTAGTGTTTTAAGTTCTGATATGTGAATTAATAACAGTGTATTAAACGTCAATCCCATAAACTCTAGTGATGGCTGTGATATCTGTAGGCAGCTGAGATCTTTCTGCAGATGAGATGTGGAAGGAAATGGATACTGGGTATAACGTCGCTGCGTGCATACATCAAGAAACACTCCCTTCAAGGAGCTACTCATTATTCTGTAGGCGAAAAGTTTGAAAGAAATACATGGTTTGCAGCTCCCAGCTATCATTCTAAAAGAACACCATCACCCAAAATCAATCAACAGGGTATGATGGCCTGGTCTTTGGCAGTCCACACTAGTGGAAATGTGGCCCAAACTGGTGACTTTGGATCACAAACAAATACATGTATTAAGGAATTCTTCCATGTCTTAAATGACAAAATACTTTCCCTCTCATGAGCCTCCTTAAAATACTGTTTCCCTCTCCTTCCTGTCACCACAGGATGGCCACACCCCTTCCCTCCTCTCAAAAGCCACAGCAGTCATGTGAGAAGCATTTTTATCCCATAATTTGGACCCCAAGGAACCCACTTTTATGGATTCAGTATAACTATCAAAAATACTAACACTGATGTTGGACAGTGGCTTAGTTGGTAAAGTGCTCATCACACAAGTACAAGAACCTAAGTTCAGTCCCTGGCACCCAGACAAAATACCAGGCACAGTGGAGTACAACTGCAATCCCAGTTCAGGGGAGGTAAAGACGAAAAGTTCCCTGGGGCCAGCTAGCCATATAGCCAAGTCAGTTATCTCAACACTCAGAGACTGTCTCAAAAATTAAAGTGGAGAGGAACTGAAGATACTTAGCATGGGCCTCTTGTCTCCACAAATGTCCACACAGATATGAGCTCATACACACAAAAGTAATCAGAATAACGCATTAACTGGAATAGATACATAGATGTAGATAGGTGTACCAGTCAATGTCAGAGATTCAGTGCGTGTCCAGTGTACACACACATATGTTCATACATGCACACACACACACATACACATTATTCATCCAGAGATAACCCCACTAAGCCAATCTTACCCCCACATACAGTGTACTCAACATCTATTTTGTGCCTTGCCAAAATGAGTAATTAAAATATATTCTTCCTGCTGGATGTCGTAGCTAACATGTGACATGTAAATCAGCTTCTGCAAGTGTTGCCGGCCTCTTCGTCTCACGTATTGTTCTGGCTCTTCCTTACTTTTGGTATCCACTTTCTCTGAGCACACATTTATTCTACCTCCCTTTCTTGGCACATTCTGGAACGTAGGTGCCAGAGTTGAGAGGGGAGGAGGACAAAGGGGTGACTGGGTGAGATGGAGATTAAAATGCTCTGAGCACACAATGAAAGCTGGGTTGCATTTTGAAGGAGCAGAGGACAGAGCAAGATCATTCTGGGAGGGGAAATCTCAGGGTGCAAATAAGCTGAGGGAAAGAAAGCGTATCTGTCAGAGTACAACAGTGTGAAGGGACAGAGAAGAAAGAGAACAGATGAGTCTGGAGGTCTCGGGGGAGGGAGAGGCAGACCAGGAAGGGCCTTTTGTGTTAACCTTGAGTAATGCTGAAATGTATCGGGCCCTAGGCACTGAACTAAGTGCTTGTACCGCTTAACCCTCACAGTGATGCCCCAGTTGGTATTATTATGATCGTCCTCTTATAGATGCAGGACCTGAACAGACATGTAGATTGTTCCAGATTCAGTCAAAACAAAAGTAGCCAAAAGCCATAAAAACCACACAGCAAATAAATGATATAACCTGAGCTGGAGACATGGCTCTACAGTTAGGAGCATTGGTTATTCTTTTAGAGAACTTGGGTTCAGTTTTCATCACTCACATGGTGGCTCTCAACTATCTGTAATCCCACTTCCAGGTTATGTGACACCCTTTTCTGGCCTCCAAGGGTATCAGGCAAACCTGGTGCACAGACATGCTTGTAGCCAAAACACCCATTACCCCACCCCCAAAAAATTTACAGGCTGTTAAGAAGATAAAGGTGCTTACAGCCATGACTAGCAATCAGAGTTTCATCCCTGGGATCCACATGGTGGAAGGAAAGAACCCACTTCTGGACATTGTCCTCTGACCTTTACATATGTGTTGTGGCTTATACATGCATATGCACACACACACTCTCTCCCTGAATACATGTGAAAATTTAAAGATTCACATTTAATTAAACAGCACCCATTCAGCATAACATAGCCATAGACAAATCGTATATTAGTAGAAATTCTGAAGACTATAAAGATTGAATAAAAAATTTAGACTTGATAGAAACCATCAATTCTGCAAACTGAAACCGAGGCAATTTAAAATGCACATTTTAACTTTTGTAATTAAAACTGATGGAGGAATAAAGTCTGATCTGGTGAGTGTGAGCCCATCTGGAAGGATTCTCTGGAAGAATGAGCTATTGAAATCCCTCCGACAGAAATAGGGAGCCATAGACAGCCGCTGTGGCAGGAAGAGGAACAGTGTGCAGAGGCAGAGAGAGGAACTCTGGGGGCTACAATGATACCGGCCACAGTGCATGTCAGAAACACTCCGAGGTTGCTGGACCAGGGCATGTCTGAAAGGCCTGTGCACATCCCCCAACAAAAAGCCTGTGGAAAAATGGCTTCTTAGGGGACTCCCAAAGCTTCTTGATATCTCCACATTCCCATCTACACCGTCTTCAGGAGGCTTGTCACTTACCTGCACACAGCACTTTTCTATCTTCCACCTTAACACGGCCACACAAAGCTTCGAGAAGTAATTCCTTAACATGTACCAAGTCAGTGAGTGACAGGTGAACTCCCATTCGGGATGTCATAGTGCTCAGCACTCCCATGGTGATTTTGCAGTTCTTAGCACTTCAGGGCTTTGGGGTGGATTTTACAACCCTCTGGTAAAAGATTCCAGTCAGGGCTGCCACACAGGCTTGGTAGGTTTTACAGTGAACAACATGAACGTGCACCATTCCGTATTCACAAAATAAAGAGCACTGACCAAAATGTTACATCTTAACCAAAACAGAGGACTGACACTGAGTTAGGCCCAGGAAAATGATAGAGATTGGATTTGAAAACCAAGTCAAACAAAACCTGGAGTCTGTGGGAGATTGCTCTGTTACAAACTGGAAAAGCAATTACTAGAGCCACTGTATCGTTTGATAGGCTAATTTGGCTCAATGCAAGCATTCCTTTTTATGAAATAAGTCTATTAAGTGGAAAAATTAACTTCCACCATCATGAAATGGCCTAAGAATTCACAAGGAGGGCTGGAGAGATGGCTCAGCCATTAAGAGCACTGACTGTTCCTCCAGAGGTCCTGAGTTCAAATCCCACAGCAACCACATGGTAGCTCACAACCATCTGTAATGGGATCTGATGCCCTCTTCTGGTGTGTCTTAAGACAGCAACAATATACTCATACATAAAATAAATCGTTTTTAAGCACAATTTTCCAGGAATCTTTAAAAAATAAAAAAGGATCCACATGGGAATGGTGGTAGTGCATGGGTGTGGACACAGCAAAACCCCAGGCTTGATGATCACAACTTGAAAGTGTCCCCAGTGGATGGTTTCCATCTTCATTGCCAGCTTGGAGACTGAACCAGCTCTTGGAGACATAGAGAGGGAGGTGACAGAGTCACAGTAACAGGTCTGAGGTGGCTACTGAAAAATAGAACCGGACAGCTGACGAATTTTTGAATTTTCTAAGATTTATTTTTATTTTCTGTGCATTGATGTTTTGCCTGCCTGTATATCTGTGTCAGATCCCCTGGAACTGGAGTTACAGACAGGTGTGAGCTGTCGTGTGGGTGCTGGGAACTGAACCCAGGACCTCTGGAAGAACAGCCCGTGCTCTTAACCACTGAGCCATCTTCCAAGCCTAAGATAAATCTTTTTAAAAATAAAACAAAGTTGTCAAATAACTAAAATGGGAGTTCAGATGTGTGTGCACTTTGACACATGTAGACACTACATGAAGTTCACGTGTAATACAGCATGCTGATCAGGGTCCAGGAGAAATGCTTTAGATCCAACATCAACCTTCCTTTTATCATTCCTGTTACAAAACACTCTAGGACTTCTAGTTGGTTTTTTTATTTATACAAAGCAAAGACAGAAACATGGCCATAACATGACAAAATAAATATTTATTAGAAATCAAAACAGTATTTCTTCAATGAGAACAAAGTAGTCTTACTCTTTATGATTTCTTAAGCATGTAGTTTTACACAAACAACACTAAAAACAAGTCCATAAATTAAGTTATACAAAGATCAGGCACATCCCATGAGACTTAAGACAATAATTCTGTGTTCGGAACCAAGATCACAGTAAATAGAAAATAAGGTAACAACATGTAAATCAATGGAAGTCAAGTATGGCTTACAGACTCTGGTGAGGGCCTGTCTCCCTGGGCCTCACCCAGAGCAAAAGGATAAACAGAGCCTCAATAATACTGTACTCTCTTGGGCAGAAGCCTAAGAGCTCAATGACTTCACAGTACAACTTCTACTCCTCCCCACACCAGGTAGGAAATAAGCACCCATGTTATTCCAGACAGACACGTGACATAATGTCTAGAATTCAGAACTCTTCCTGGGGAGCAGCTACTGCCTGAGCTTCCTCAGTCCCATCCCCGGAAAACCTCTTCCCCCTAAATCACTGAAATGTAAATCATGGAGTTTTAAGATGTCCTGATATGCCCAAGAGTCAGTGGTGTATGTGTATTCTTGCTATTTTTGTTGTTATTGTGTGGCTTTAGGCACATTTGACCTTTAGGCTTGTCATTAGGTTGTAAGGAGAACACTAACTTCCCAGTCATGAGGGGGAAAAAACTAGCCCCTAAATGTGGCAACTACAAAAAGATCCAATGATAAAAGCTGCAGAAAGATCCCTGTGGCTCAGAAATCAGGACATCCTAGCCTCGCCTGCTCTGACATGATTTGAACAAGTCTCTGTTCATTCCAGAGCATGAGTCTCCACGTGTATAATGAGAGATTTGGTCCTCTTGAGCAGGACGCCATTTGTTGTGATGTGTGCCCTTGCTTTCATGAACCTTCTTAACTTGACTCTCTGGGTTAAAAGCCTTCACTGGGGGAGGAGGTTCCACATTTCGATGAACAGCCAGCCTAGAAATGGGTTTGCCAACAAATTCCATCCAGATCCACAGAGAGTGGAGCCCCACGTGTAAGAAGCTAGTTATCTCTACCTGCCCAGCTTGCCGCACCTTCCATCCAAGTGGGAAATGCAGAGCTGTGTGGTTTTATCTACTGACTTCCAAGCCAACGCAAAGCTGGAACCCCGGCTCCCTAGAACCAGTGGTTGCCCTTCAAACAGGGACTTCTGCTCAGGATAACTCAAGGAGACTCCAGATATGGAGTGTTGGCCTGTAAAATGTCTAGGATCCTTAAGATTCACCTAATTGCTTTCTTCAACATCTTCCCAACAAGTGCTCAGCCCACTTCTTGAACAAACTCACGAAGCAGCTGTCTACTGAACTGAGCCAAAAGCTCAATCAATCTCACTACCTCTGCCCATCGGGAGCAATTCTCCTTCCCATGATGCCCCCGAAGGTTTTTGCTTTTCTAAAGACACATGCTCTGTCATCTTCCCCTACTTGAGTGTGATCTTTGAGCAATAAAGACGCCAGAAGGCTGAGCAGGTGGTGGCTGCTGCAGACTGGGCATCCACCCATGCCGTACCATCTACCATCTCTCCCCTACCCACAGCCATTCAGGATAGAAGGGCCAGCTTTCACCTGTCCAGCTAAGCTGCTAATTGGACTGTCTAGAATGAAGAAACCTGCCAGAGTGGACTGCATTGTCTGGTCTCTAGTCTGATTGGCTCAACAACTGCCAAGTGTTGTAAAGGCCCAGCTTATTTACAGCCCATTTAACATTAAAAACAATCTCCATAATCATCTATAATTCCATCTCCAACTTTTCTACATGAATCCCTTTACTAAATAACAGAAGAGTGTGGGTTGGGGTTGGGGGAGTATTTCAGTTCTAGTCATGGGAGAAAGTCTCCAGTCTTTACCTCGACTCCCCAAACTGACTCTGAAATTTCAAGGAGAAAAAAATAAAAATCTGAGGATGAGGATATGAAATAAGCCCTAAGTTTGGCAGACATTCTTTCCTCAGAAGCCTTCTACTACGGTTTCAGTGTTCACAGTTAACAAAAAGACACAATAGCAGTATGTTTTAGGCATCTTGCTCATTTCCCCGGTGGGAAACACTGGTGTATGCTGGTCGTCTTTGGTGTGTTATCTTCTCAATATCAATAGATCAGCTGCTATTTCTGTGTCAGATGAAGTGAGGCCAGCACTGATTGAGACTGAAAGAAGATGAACACCAAACCTTTCCCCCAGATCACAGATCACAGCCTGTGTCCCTCAGGCACTGTGATCATGACGAAAGGTTATTGTCCTATCCCCGGCCATCCTGAGGCCTAGTATATAATACTTACATTCAGTCCCAAAGCCCAAAATCGATTTGTTAGTTTTGAAAGTTGCCTACTTCATCTGAAGTAATTTTCATTCAAAACTGAAATGGCTTTTCTGAACTAAAAATAAAAACTTGGTGTCAGCCACACTACTAAAACATCTCTCAGTTGGAGATAGGTTTAGCCTTGGATTTCAGTCCACAGCTGGATGGAGTCCAGTTTCCTATTTCATGGAGGCTCAGTAAGGGCATTTCCACAGCTCCTTCCCCTCTTCCCCAAGTAGATCCAACTTAGCTCGAGTCTTCTACACATGCTGGGACAGGATCCCCCACAAATTCAGGATGCACAGTCATAGTTATGGAGTTAAAAGAGGAGTCTGTGGACGGGAGCTGGCCCTAAACAACAGACCATAGTAGAGGGAAGACTGTTCTCCCCATCTTCAGACCCCAACTCCTTCCTTCCCCAGCACGTGTGTCTTGGAGCCAAGCCAACCTTGCAGGTGCCTTACCCAGGGCATCCGGAGACGTCCAGACTCTGCACTGCTGGCCATGGATTCGTACTGCCCTCCGGAGTCACAAAACCCAAGGTGCTTCCCTTTCCAATCCTGGCTGCAGCTCCTCAGCAGCCACCAGTCAACGTGGAGGGGATTTGGCCTCTAGTTTAGCTCTCTGCAGGGCCCTACAGCACCAGGACTCAGCCTGCAGCATCAGACCACAGTGCTCACACGCCAGCCATAAGCTGTGCTTCTACACGGACGTTTCTGGAAATTCATCTAATTCGTCAAACGCATAGAGGGTGGTTTTGCTATTGCTCCTGGAAGAATCTTGAATTTTGTTTAAATCTGCTGTAAAAGACAGAGTTGGTATTTAGAGGTACATCCTTCTGTGTCCTGTCTCTGTGTGTGGGTACAACCTTTCCCCCACCCCTGGTAATGCTGAGGCTAGAACACAAGACCTAAGCTACACCCATCCCTCTATCATTTAGTTTTTAAAAGCTGTTCTAAGTAGCTGTAGAGTATCAGAGCTAGGGAGGAGCTTCAGAGTTGCAGGTGGAAAAACAGGCCTCTTGGTCTTGATTCACATGAAATCACATGGTCCACAAAAGACCCCACACCATCCATCTCAAAACACAGTACCTGTCCTTCTGATGGGCCCTGGGTCTTCGTTGAGGAAGGACACGTGTGTTTTCCACTCAGTCCACTTCACCTCGTTGATCCTACAAGTGTGACCACCATGCTCACTACTACTCGAGTGTGACCACAGTACTCACTACTACACAACCACATCTCAGTAATAGAAACAAACACACTTGGGGTGTCCCAGTTTCTATAGAGCCCCTGTAATGCCACAGATACAGGGGTCCTCCAGCCTCCTGTTTACTGATCCTACCCACCTCAAAGACCACTGCCTCAGCCCTTCCCTCTTGGTTACCTCAGACACAGCCGGAAGTCCTCATCTGCTACTTTGCACAGCTCCCCCATTCGGAATCTGCTCCTCAACCATTCTGGTAACATTTTCTCAAACTCCAAGATGGTCCTGGCTCTCTGGGGAGATAAAGAAGCCTAAACTGATTTCTCCAAGCCTGTTCTGAGAGCCCTGCTCCAGATGAGGGCACACTCACAGGTACCACATCGGATAGCTCACTCCAGCCTCATGTGTGCTGAAAGCAGAGGTCTTGAGGGTTTAAAGTAATCATGAAGTCAAACATGAGAAAGAAACTTTGGTACTGATAAATTGCTTTAAGCTTGACATAAACAGTGTGACGTCTGGATATCTGGAGCCTCCTAACTGAAATACTGGGATTCTGGACCTGCAATTGGAGGAAAGTTCAGAAGTCAAACATTCCCACACTCTTTCCCCAGCATGGGCACCATGAAAGCTTCCCTGGTAGTGTGTCCAGTCTCTCTGGAGCATTATGCACAACCCAGTTAAGAAGGTTCTGGTAACTGGCAACCCAAAGCTTCTTTCCCTGTAGTCATGTGCATCTTAATTCTGCTGAGGATGGCAAAAGGAGGCTGAAGTCCCCCTGCTGCTGGCAGCTCTGCAAACATCTGAAGGGCCGCTCCCTACTCCGCACTGCCCCCTAAGTCCAACAAGCACTTTCTAAGCTGCACTGTGTCTAGTCAGTTCACAAATCAGGTAGGTCGTCACCACAGGATCCACACCGCGCGTTGTTCTCAGGTCTGAGAAATGATAAAGCCAGAACGAAACAGCAGAAGTGTCACTTCCATTGTTCCAGAGTCTTCTCTTCAACCCGAGTCACTTCTCAGTGTCCACACGTCATGGGAAACAATGAATAGAACATCCTCCCAAAGCCCGCATTTCCCATATGTGCTGCCATTCCAGATCCTGCTCTCAAAAGAGCCTTCGTTAAGGCTTACCCAGAGTCTTGGGATGCACTCCAGACCCACTGGTGCCAATGGCTGCACAAGACCCCTAGATGAAGTGTTGAACAAAGTCCCTAGCGAGGTCTCTGCCCAGCTCACCTGCAAACGCCAGATCCGCTCGCTTTCTTTGGAGACGTTCTCCACCGTCTCCCCCATCAGGGCGATGAGCATGTTGAGGAGGAGGACGAAGGTGAGGATGACATAGGTGATGAGCAGGAAGAGGAAGAGGATGGGGTAGGTGGAGTTCTGCTGGATGTTCAGGTCGCCCAGGCCTATGGTGAGCTTGAACAGCTCCAGCACTGCATCGCTGAAGCTGCCATAGGAGCTGCAGTCCTTCTTGTCCTTGGAGCACTTCTCAATCAGTGAGGCCAGCGCTGGAGGGGGGACGGGGGGGGGAGAATGGCTGTTATTGGGCTCTCCGGTGTCCGGCCACTCAGAGAACTCACATACTTGCATGTGTACACACTGCCGCCACCTTCCTCCCTCCAGCCTCTCAATTCCCATCTCTACTCTTCCTCGTCTCCAGGGTCAGGTCCCCCAGAAGCCTGATGAGGCTGATTTTTCCTGCCTGGCCTGTAGAAAGCCCTTCCTGCCTACTGAAGCCTAGCATCTTCTCCCCTCCTCTACCCAAAGCCTAGCCCTCACTCATCCACAGCCTTCCAATGTTGTCACCTCACCTGTGTGTGACTCTGGCTCCCTATAGACTAAGGTTCTGACTTCCTGTACCCCAAGTGGTCTCCCCCAGCACCATAAGATCCTGTATCCCCTCTTCATGTTGTATCTTGAGTTCCCTATGAACAAGAGCTAGACTGGTTTTTCTCTTCTATCCAACACACCACAGCAATGGCTCTTCGCTGGGTGAGTGAATGGGAAGGCTCGTGTGTGAGTGAATGCATGGAGGAATAAGTCCACAGGTAGAGGGTCAAATGAATAAGCAAGATTTGTCCCTGAAAAGACATCAGACAGATGAGAGCAGCTGAGTCAATAGTCCTTAGAAAGGTGGGGAGCAGGGGACGTGTTCCCTGGAGAAAAACATGCTAACTATGCCATCTCCCTATACCGTGGTTAGAAATAAAATCGGGTTATGTCATTCCCTCCGGATCTTAAATAGGGTCTCCACATATTTGGTCCCCAATAAACCATAAGTTCCTACAGAGATATCTGAAGCAAACTGTCAAGAACCGTAAGATGTGGAGGGCCAGAGAAATCTACCTCAGTGCACTAGATTGCTCCTAGCTTTTCAAGAGTAGCCATCAAGCTTCTGTGAGCTCTCATTGGCTCATCTGCAGGATGGGGTGTGACCATCTACTGAGTCTAGTCAGAGACTGTGATGGATCTGAAAGTCTGGAAAAGCCACAGGTTGGATGAGTGACCATGACAGCCATGAGTCTCTAATCCATGGGATCAGAGATGATGACTCCAAATTGGTCAAGTTGCCGAGAGAAGGTAAAAAGGGTTCTTTGCAGACACCAGTGTGGCAGGTACTGTGTGGCCCCAGATGCAGCCACAGTGTGCTTTGTCATTCTGATATCCGGATAAGGTGCGTAACAAGCGTGGCAGTTACTGTTAGTTGTGAAGCAATTACCTACTCCAAATCCAAGTAAGAACAGGATGTAAACGAACAAGAACTTCAGAACGTCGTGCAAAATGACCTGCAAAGAAGTGGACATGAATCAAGTGTGAGGTGTGTGTACACGGTTGATGTGCACCATGTGCCCCGCCTCCCTATACTTTAGCCCTGCTTTGCCCTGGCTGCTCTCTCCCCCTCCATCCCTTTTGATGGTCCCAGGCTCCTCTGGGGGCCCAGCCTCTATAAGGAAGCCTTCTTTCCTGCCTTGTCCCCAAGATGTCACCTCCCAACACATGGTCTCTCTAATTCACCCTGTGCCTTTCTCTATGGAATCCCCACATCTGGGCCTCCCTGGGGGCAATGGCATGCCAGAACCAGCACATACCAACTTCTAAGAGCTGATAGTTGAATCTGGATGAGTGTTGTGACCATGTCCACTACTTTAAAAAAAACTAAATCAAACATTCAATTATAAGACAAATAAGGTCTGGAGCTCTCATGAAAAATATCAAATTGAGCAGTTGAAGGGAGCCGAAAGCATAGGTCTCCAGTTTTCTAACATACATGATGACTGTGCTAACCACATTGAAATTGGTAATCACTTCACAATGCATAGCTAAACCCAGTCCTACACAACTGTAGCTCAATAAAAAATAAAAATAATTTTTATTGCAAAACTATTCAGTGACTAAGTCAAGCATGATGAAGGTAAACTCGTGAAGAGCATGAGCTTCCAAACCAGCCTGGGCTCTGTTTTAGGAACCCAAATTTATAAATAAAGTTGTAAAAAAAAAAAAAGAACCCATCTCCTCAAAACAAAATTTTAACCACATGCATTTTGAAATAAACTACATCTTATGTATTCAGTGTTGGATGTTATCTGGCTATTTTACTACATCATACAATCATTTGTGCTGTGGGTTTTTCTGTATCTATTGTAACCAGACAGTGGAAGAACTGTGTTATAATATGCAGCTCCACATGTCTTCCCAGCTGTGTTAAACGGCATAATGTCAGCAGCTGCAAATCCACCATGGTAGGAACATTTACGCCACGAAAACTAGCAACGCTCCAAATATTTAAATCCTACCAACAAAATGTTGTTTGGTTGATGTCTACATCTAGATTCAAGACAGTGGCCCAGAAAACGTTAAGGCAGATTAAACTTTAAAATGTGGGCTGTCTGAAACCCACAAGTGGTCAAAGTGCAGAGAAAAAGTATCTGTGGAGGTTCAGTCACAAATGGAAGGTCTGCATTATACCCTTTCCCTCACAAGGCTCAGTGGCCACTGTGGGATCAAAGGTAAAAGGATTATAAGAACCAAAGGCCAGGAAAGATTAGATGGAAACATTGTCTTCTAGACATACCAGGGCCACTGAACCCAGGAACAGCAGCTGTTGCCTGCAGAAGACACGAATGAGATCAAGCCAACCATAGTAGGCTTCTCAGAGAGGAAGAGTCAGTTATGACCCCACACCCATGAACAGCACATTGGAATCATTAATTGCACATGTGCACACATGCATGTGTGTGTGTGTGTGTTTATATTATATATGTACTATATACATGTGTGTGTGTTTAAGAAAACATGAAGTTAAGAGGGTTGGGTGAGGAAGGAATGGATCTAGGAAAAGATAGAATGAGGACTCAGGTAAATATGATCAAAATACCTTGTATGCATGTGTGAATTTTTCAAAAATGTAATTAAGATAGAGGGTTTTTTTTTTTTTTAAGGTAAAGGCAGTCTTTCGTGAATAGCACTGGAAGGTTAACGATCCTTCTGGTTCTTGATTCCAGTTAACCAGTTCAGTAAAGCACTTGCTCTCAGCTTGACTGACAGCGTTCAGATTATCTCACCTTGCTGCTAACAAAGTGAGCCGTCATCCTCTCATTTGTCAGCTGCCACCACAGGTGGCGGCAGATGCAAACCCATTGCAGAAAGCAACTGCTACCCATCTCATCCTTCATATTGCAAACATGTATGACAAATGTATGTACACTTGTTATGAACAGGCATGGACGCACACATACGAAGAACAATTGTTTGATAGTTTCCAGCATGCCACTGCTCAAGGGTCAGAACATTTCCCTCACAAAGTGTGTCCCTTACCAATGCCCAACGAGCCAAGTCACTTTAAAGTCTGACCAAAATCAAATGAAGACTGTGGCATTTTGAAGAGTGCTGGGCTATTGATTATTGCTCCAGATCTTAATTTCCACATCTACAAAGTAGGCGGTCCACCCTCAAATGGTGCTGTGCCTGCACAGTTCCCAGCATACCTTCTGCCTGCACAGTTCCCAGCATACCTTCTGCCTGCATAGTTCCCAGCGTACCTTCTGGATCATGACGCTGTACATGCCCATAGACTGGAAGCCTCTCGTGTAGTAGAGCATGTTCGCCCAGCCCAGGGCCATGGCCAGCACGAGGCAGGCAAGGTATTCTTTGTAGGCAAACAAGTACAAGAATACAGACAGTATCACAAGCACAGCTTGGACAAAACTGTTCAAGAGACATGGGAGACAAGGACCTTATTTAGCAGCAACAGAAGCATTCAGCCCCCAAACCTTAACCTCCAAAAAGGTTGCCATGGTAGCTGATGTTGCAAGACATGCAGGGCTCCCTGGCATCATTCAGCTGGTCTAAATCCAGTGTAGACTGCATCTCTAGACACAAAGCAGAGCCAGTGTGGGCTAACAGCAGACTCTGCCATACAGCCCATGAGGCCAGACGGTTCGAAAATCACCTATATGATAACAATTCCCACATAGATGTGGGAAACACTATGGTAGATCAGTGATTCAGTAAAAAGCATGGTTTTGATAAAAATTATAAAAGCCTCTACATTTATACTTAGAAACTAATTATAATTTTAAACTCTTCCAAAACCTACTTTTTTACCATTTCAAGGTGTGATGTATGCTAATTAAAGTAAGGCAGTCATTAAATGATAGTAAACATCTCTCTATAAGTACCCAGAGTGGTCAAACTCAGAGGACAAAAATGGAAAGGTTTCCAGAGGGGAAGACTGCTGGGAGGTATGGGCTTCAGTAAAGGGCTTCAGTTTTTCGAGAAAAGCGCCCTAGAGACTGGGTGCACAGCCATGTGGATACACTGCACAGCTGTCAACTGTGCTTGAAACTGGTTAAGAGGCTGGTTTGGGGGGTACTCAGATGACTCAAGTGGCAAGGGTGCTTCCCACCAAGCTGACAGGCTGTGTTTGGTTCCTGGAATTCACATAGTAGAAGAAAAAAGAGAGAGAGAGAGAGAGAGAGAGAGAGAGAGAGAGAGAGAGAGAGAGAGAGAGAGAGAGAGAGAGAGGGAGAGAGAGAGAGAGAGAGAGAGAGAAAGAGAGAGAGAGAGAGAGAGAGAGAGAGAGAGAGAACCAACTCCTCCTACATGATGTCCTCTGACTTCCATATATGCACTATGACATGTGTTTACCACTCCTCCTACACACACACACACACACACACACACACACATTTTAAAAATTACTTTAAAGATAATAGTTTTTGTGTGATGTGTCATTGTGAAAGAGACAACAGGACAGTTGCAGGAGCCAGAGGTCGGGGAGGCCTGCTACAAAGCAGTGTTTTCTTAGTGGAACATGGCTGTCACATACAGGACCTGCAGAAGATCAAGCCAACCAAAACTCCAGGGAGTTGGAGAGGGGCCCACAAAGCCCACCCGTAGCTGAGGAGCTATTGGCAAACTGATGGCTGCTGGGGGAAGGAGTTGGTGATGTAGTCCCTGGTGGATTGCCAGCCTGGTGTACAGTGTGAGCTCTGAGCCGGCTACATAGTGAAATCCTGTCTCCAAAACAATACAACTAGTACACGGAATTGAGAGAGAGAAGCAGTGGAGGAGTTTGGGAAGTGTTGGAAGGGTGAGAGTAAACATTGGGTTTGATGAAAATGTATCATACACGTGTATAAAAAATTTTCCAAACAATATAGCATACAACAAACATACATGATGAAAACGTGAACAGTGCTCCCGCTCCCAGTTTTGCAGAGATCTAGTCAACAATAGTCTTGTGTTTCTAATGTCAAACAGTTTGCGCAAGAGTCTAGGCCTTTCCCGCAGGTGAGGAGCAGAGGCTTGACTGAGGAACCAACTGGGGGCTCAGGTGAAGAAGGGCTATTCTACCTTCCTCTACCCTAGCAAAACGGAAACAGAAGAGCAGGACCCCATGCTAAAAGCAGAAGCTGTGTGACCATATCTCTCGGGAATCAGCCTACTTTCTCAACAGTGGCAGGTACACATGTGGCCTGCACCCTGGGGCAGTGTCCATCGGGCCAGTCCACTTGCTATACCTGTCCCTGGGGGATGAAGAACCCTGTTCATACCGCTAGAGGGCAGGCACACACTTTAGAAAACTCCCAGGTAGGAGTTGGAGATGGCTCAGCTGCCATGCTTCCTGGGCAAGCATGAAGACCTGAGTTCAGATCCCAACACCCACATAAAAAATCCAGATGTGGCAGTGAATGCCCATCATCCCAGCCCTGAGGAGACAGGGATAGGAGGATCCCTGGGGCTTGTTGACTAGCAAGTCTAGCCAATCAGGGAAATCCAGATTCCGTGAAAGACCAAAAAGTAAAAGGTCACAAAAAGTGGGGTGAAAAATGATCAAAGAAGATGCCCAACCTCGAACTCTGGCGTACATACATAATACATGTATGTCTGTATATGTGCAGGAGGTTCACCATACACACACACTCACAGAGAGAGAGAGAGAGAGAGAGAGAGAGAGAGAGAGAGAGATTAACAGTGTGCCACCATTACAAAACCAGCATTCTTCACCCTCAGCTGTGGCCTCTTACATGACCACAGATTCAAGCTGAGTCTGCTTCTGCTTATTAAGCCAAGGGTCATGTGAGCTGTTGGTGTCAGCAGCACATGACTTCATGCAGAGAGGCTGCTAAGCTAGGCTTTCTCACTGGGAACCAAGGCCACCAGCACAGCAACAACTGGGGCTCTGACATCACTGGGCACTGTATCGTGGTGTGTGACTTACTTCCCTGCTCTGAGAATCCGAGGAATGACTATAGATGAGACTGATTTCTCAGGTGCCTTCTAGTCCTGGTCAACCAAGGTCTCAAATGGCAACCCTGGAGTATCATTGAAGCTAGAAGAAAATTCCCTGAGACGCTTCTGTGTGCAAACACTTACAGGATGGCCGAGCCTCTGCTCCATGGTGACTGACATTTGGGGCCCTGAGAGATGGAGTTAGCCTTCCCCCGCCATCAGGACAGGCTCTGTCCTACGGGTTTCTGATCCCCTTCACCAGTATTTACATGCATCACCATCAAGAGGAGACAAGGGGACCTCTGGACCATAATGATGGCAGGATGCTTCAACATGATGACATTGTTGGGTGCCATTCCAAGGAATCTTCAGCCCTCCCTACCAATTGTGACCAAAGTGGCTTTTACTTACAAGACAAAATGAAACCAGGCATCTGACAGGATGGACTGAAGATCCGAAGGTCTCAGCAGGAAAATGGCAATGCCCTGGGATCAACAGAAAAGGAAAGATTAACCCTCTTCCTGCCCTTCACCCAGGGGTCTGGGAAGTACTGCTCCAGTGGAGATTTAATGGGGGGCTGTATATATGACAGCTCAGCTAGAATTCAAGGGTGGGATTAGGAGGTGACCTGTGCCCAGAGAGCATCACTGATGCCTCAGTGAGGGTAGAGCTCCCACAGGCTTCTCTCTCACATCCTCAGCCCAGAAACTGCAAAGCCACACAGTTACTATAGCTACCCATGAAACATGGCCTTAAGTTTCCAGCTTCTGATGAAGCTTCCACCCCTCCTCCAACTCCTAGAAAAGTTATCTACCTCCCTCTAAACACCGTTCTAATCTACCTTATAGTCTAGATGTTTGTGACCGTTAGCTGCCTTATCAAACTGATCCTAAGAAAGGCAACTCCCCCTTCCCATCCCATCACACACACACACACACACACACATCCCGATGTCCTATATAAAAAAAAAAAGAAGGCTCAAAATCTACAGGCTGACTCACTGGGTAGTTGAATGGGTTAAGTGGGCAGCTACATGAGTGAGTGAAAGGGTGAGTGGATAGATGGATGGACAAACATGGGAGAACAGCTGAATAAAAAATAATTATCTGCCTGGGTTATGTGGGGGTTGGGATGGATGGATGAGTGACTGGGTAGATGGTGAGAGCCAGGTAACAAGATGGTAGAATCAAGAAGGAAGAATGATAGGCCCAGGATGCCACGAAGGATAGATACACAGTGGACAACTTAGCAGATGGATGGAAGAGGGGATGGAGCAGAAACCATGGCCCTGGCTTACTCATTGTTCTCTGTACTGTACTTGGTTTAGGAACCTGAGGCCTAAAAATGAAATGTTTTCCTGAAGCCCCTACAGTAGAGGCAGTGCAGACTGGAGTGAAAGCCATCCCTGCTCCCACTTTGCTCGAGGGGATTTTTAGAAGGACATATAAACGTACTCACCTCTTTCACAGAGATGCACATGGCCCAGATAAGAACAAACATTCTCCCTAGAAGCTGAAGCCAACTCATCTTATGTGTTAGGGCCAAGGGGTGTGGGAGAGCCTGGGAAGGAAGGGAAGAGGGAGTGAGGAGGAGGGAAGAGCAGCATCAGCTCTGGAGGACCCAGGCTATATGTACACACATGCTGGACCCTCAAGATGGACTAGGGGCCATTGTGGAACCTCATCTTCTAGACTTGCCTGCATCACCCTCAGTGGGAACCCAGAACTTTGCAGTAAGGACAATGCACTATGTTCTAACAACCTCCATTGCCTAACTGTATGGTTCTTTTCAACCATATTCACTATCAGACACTCAAGGGGGCTTCCTCATAGTTCAGTGAAGCCAAGATTCTGCACCTCCACTAACAGATGGAAAACTAAGGCCCAAAGAAGTGGGGAAGCTTAGCTAACTAACCTCTCACCCACCCACCTATAGGCCTCACAATAGACAGTGTAGTCTAAGCGCACAAAGAAATCCTGGGAAGAGCCTGGGGCTCCTTAATCTCCAACTCTCTTCCAATAAAACTCTCCCTAGATCTGTGCACCTACAGTTTGGCTAACCATTCTATTCACTGGAAATTTTGAATAATAATTGGATGACAGCAGGAAAATTCCTTATATCTGGGTCTCAGTTTCTCCATCTCCACAAGGGGCAGTTCCAAGATCCTTCCCACCACCACCCCATCCCCTGGACCCCCATACCTCATCTTCCCGAGGACGGTAGTAAGAGACGAGGGTCAGGGTGATGTTGTATAAGAAATAGAAGCAGAAGGAAAAGAAGAACATGTGCTTGGCAAATTTCTTCCATTTCATATGCAGCAGCGTATGCAGGGGCTCCAGGGTCAGCATCTCATGCCGATTCTGAGGACAGAACACACCATGGAGATGAGGCAGGCAGAGAAGGACCAGTTTCAAAAGGCCCATCCGGAGCCCAGAGGCAACAGGGCCAGCAGCAGAAGGCTCCAGTCATCAGGAGCAATGGACTGGCTTGATGAAAGTGCTGGAGGGTAACTCCCAGCTCCAAGCGCTCCTTGGGGACAGCCAAATGCTACCCCCAGCAGAAAGAGTTTCCCAGAAGAACGAGTGCTGATAAAAAGCAAGCCATGGTGATTAGGAAGGGGTCCCAGTATCCTTGTGACCTTAGGACATCTCCTGAGCCTTTTCTTGACTCACCTCTTTATCTCTATCCCAACTTTTACCCACCCTGCTAGACAGTCTACTGTGAGCATCCAGGGAGCCTCTGAGGAGGAGGACTGTTGATAGAAACAAAGGATGGAGACCTGGCCCATTGCCTCACTCCTCAAAAGAGCTGAAAGCTGTCCAAACTGATTCTCAGTCTTCACCTCCAGCTGCATTAGCTTTCCGTCCCCTTCCTCCTCCTGGAAGGGTCCTGATTGCTCTAGACGGTGAGCACCATCTGACCTCATGTGTACTCAAGTTTAGAGAAAGAAAGGACTCTAAGTCAGGCCATGATGAGTTAGAGTGTGCAAGATCAATATCACACCCCTCTTCATTGCCTCCAAATTGCTTGGAATTCTAAAGACAGCCCCTTACCCTTAGCTCTATTATCCTGCTAGCCAGAAACAAAAGAGCTAGTTTCTGTGTGGGTCCTGCCCTCTAAGTCGGACTCCATCACCAAGATAAGTCACCAACATGGGGCATAGGGGACTCTGACACAACTGTTCCCACGGACTTCAAGCCCTGGCCTAGGTCCAATCCTCACTCTTTGATCCTGCCAACCTGCCTGGGAGACCCACATCAATGTTGGTGTTGTAGACGATGATTTCCAGCACAGAGTTATCTGTCGTCGTGTCTACGTTGGTGAGGTCGTAGAGTGAGGATGACACAGGCCCATATGCCCAGTCCGTGAACTTTCTGGACAGGCTCCGGAGACGCTTCTCCTTGATCTCTCGGCCGAGGATGTACTTCAGGATCTGAGGACACGAAAAGAGGTAATGGGGCTTTGGGTACAACTGGCCTGGACCATCCAGAGGCAGGACAGCCCAGAATATGCCTGCACCCAAAAGGGTATGAATGCCACCTCTACCTGGAGCCATAACCCTGAGTACCAGATATAGCTGTAAAATGGGGGTAAGGTTCACAGTTCTTGCCTTCTCACAGAGTATGAAAGCGTTTTAGCAGACTGCAGAAAGTCAAACCATCAGCTAGTGAGCCCCCAAACCATCTGAGCTCCAGTTCAGTAAAGACTCCAAGAACTGACCATTTTTAGAAGTGATTTCCATGAGGCCTGGAACTTGAAGCTCTCTGTTTCTCTGCTCCTCCACCCACCCTCAAGTCTAGACTTTACAGCCAGGCTCATCGCTCTGGCTGAACAAGCTATGACATCAGGCACCAGCCTTCTCAAAGAAATCCATTCTGTAGGTCAGTGATCCCCAAACTCTGCTGTATGTTAGGGCCCCTGGGGAGTTTTTCAAAACACACAACCAACTACTAAAACTCCCGATGCAGGGAGAAACCTGGGAGCATTCTGTGAAGATCTGTGTGAGTCCCCTGTACAGGAGGGCCACTGTTCTCTGACTTCCCACTTCCTGAAAGCTAACCCATCAGTCACCCAAGGTTGGGGATACAGCATCCAGGGACATGAACCCAAAGCCCAACAGGAGAGACCTGTTGGGAGGACAGCACCAGTGTGTGACTCTCACACAGCCCCCACTGCATCTCCCACCACAGCCCATGCAGACAGCTCCTGCATCCCAGTGAGTAAAAGCCCCAAGGGCAGGTCTGTGGCTTGGGCATGGCTAAGCCCTCCATTCCCAATATGGCAGCCACCTTGGGTCACATCCAAGAAAGTTCTTTACAAGACACTGAATAAATGAGCCTCCCCAGTGGGTTCCTTAGACTGGGTTTGATGAGAATACTTTTCCCTAGAGCATACAAGGTCCCAGGGCCATGCCTCCTGCAAGATGCGTCTACCCTGGGCTGGGGTGGCAGGAGCACGAATGAGAGAGTGACATGCAGGAACAAGGCTCATGGAAGAAACCAGACCCACAAATACCCTCTGACTCTCCTCAGAACCCCTACAAGCCACAACCTTGGGTGGCAGGGGACGGGGGCCAGACACACAATTCTGCCTTTGTTAAAGCTGTTGTTCATCTCCCCCACCCTCTACGAGGGAATAAAAAGGTCCCTTGTAGGCTCCAGCCCTGGCCTGACCTCAGGGCAGCTGACTAGGAGAAATACAAGGAGAGACAGCTGGAGTCTCTCAATAGGTGCCAACTATCCAGTGTCCTTTCCACAGTCTCCCGGAAGCCACACTCCCCTCCCAAGACCTAGTCCCTGAGAAGAAATTTGATATCAGCCAGACCACAGCTCCAGCCACAGTGTCAGCCTGTCCCAGCCTAGGCAAAAGGGCCCCTATAACCACATTCTGCTGGAGAAGAGGCCTGACCAAGAGACTAAGTTCCTCCTATTTCCAGGGAGAAGAAGCCCATCAACTGTGAACCCAGAGTAGCCACTCTGGAACCACTGCCCCCAAAAGAAGCAAGCCCGAAGGACAGGCACACAGCCTGTGGTTGAATGTCACCACTCAGGAATGCTCAATCACAAAGCATCTGAGAGATTGCATCACCTTGGTCTTAGGGATTCCCCAATCTGGCCCCACCTAGAAGTCCTGGGGAGAGAGAGTGAACTCTGGAGTACAGGATTGCTGTCTTAAGGGTGGACCACATGCTGGATTTCACTGAGTCAGCAGTATACTTCCAGACCTAAGCTACAGCCTTCCCAGAGTTAAGCCTGGAGCCTGTGGAATCCTCAGATGGGCACCATGCATCCCCCAGTCGCCACACTCGCTGCAGGACCCCACCTCAGCCTTGCCCATCTTGGCAGCCAGCTGCAATGGCGTGAGACCGTCATTGTTGCACATGGTCTCCAGCTCCCGGTTGCCACTCCTCAGCAGGATCATGTCATACATGCGCTTAACAAAGTCATTCTGAGTCTTGAAGTCCTCAGCCACTGTCACCAGCGCATGCAGGATGTTGTTCCCCCGGGAGTCCTGGGAGGTGATGTCTGTCTGTTCATTCTCCATCAGCAGCTGCACAATCTCAGGCTGGTTGGTACATGCTGCCAAGGCCAGGGGCGTCTCACCTGGGGGAGGGGAGTGACTGAGCTCAGCCCTTCCTTCTATAGGCCAAAAGCAATATCCTCCAGGCTCCGGGCCCAGAGGCCCAGATGGTGACCATCACAGCAGCACTGATCCCTGAGGCTCCCTGACCACCTCCCCCTTACTCAGTGAAGACTGAAGTGGGTTCACACCCACAGCCACCTGTGCTCCCTGCTCCCCACTTTCAGGAGAAGCAGAACGTCCCCGCTAGGTCCCTGCTTGCCCAGAATGAGAACTCTAATTCTAGCACCCAGGACAAAGCCCTCACTGTTGAGCTCCTCACACCTCTCTGGTCACAATGGCTTTCTTACTCCAACAAGGGTCATTCCCTAAGCTCAGGGCCTTTGCATACACTGTCCTTGCTTCCTGCAGCTGCTCGGGGCTGCTCATTCCCAGTCTTTGCTCGGATCCCACCTTCTCAGTGACTCACTCTCGACATCTCTTTAGGATGTAGGAACCCTTCTGCCCACCCAGACAAAACTGGGTTCTTCTTCCTCTTTATTCCACCCAGCAAATGTTTCCCAACACTGGCTGTAATTAGGTCCTAGGCTGGGCAGTAAGGGCACAAGACTGAATGAGCAAGAAGCCGTCCTCAAAGATGCCCAGACGTGTCTAATCTTGTTGACTGAAAAGCCAAAGGTGGGGAAGATGGCTCGGTGGATAAGAGTGCCTCCTGCACAGACATAAGCTGAATTCAAATCCCCAGCGCCCATGGAAAACACTGGGCATGGTTGGCACAGGGGCAGAGACAAACAGTTTATGGGGCTTACTGGCCACTAGCCTAGTTCCACTAGATTCTGTCTCAAGAGAAAAAAATGAAAAGTAATAAATGTCCTCCTCTGTCCTCTGTGCCCACATTTACATACACCTCACATATAAACCATCCATACACAAAAAAAGAGTGGAAAAAGCAGAGTGGTGACAGTCAGGCCCAGTGGGGCTTCCAACTGCCCGTTCTGACTGTGATGGTGGTAATGTAAAAATAACAGAACTGTGCTCTAGAATGGGTGGATTTCACTATACCTAAAGTACACATTGTTTTAACCGGAAGAATTTGTAAAGACAGTGTGAAAATTGTCAGAAGAGGGGGAAAGACAATTGTGTCAAATCTAACCTCCCACCAAAACATATACACACACATGCACCCATAATGCACACACACACATACACACACACTCTCTCTCTCTCTTTCTCTCTCACACATGCTAAGAAAAATAAAACAGTAAAGAAAGGTTATGAAGGAAGGACATTACAGACATTATAACCAATAGTACCTGCAACACAGTTCTGGAACCTCAAGCTTACACAAAAGTTACCCCCTGTAAGGACCTCCTTCTAGCATACACAACTACAACTGCTTTTGGATTTCTGAGCTGTCAGGGATTCTCCCCCTTCACTCAGCCAGTTTGTCCAGATGTCACCCATCTCTGTCTTACTACTCAGGGACAGGTCACTTTCCTTCTCAGCCCAATTTCTTCACCTGTATAATAGGGCTGTGTCCTTCACACCATTACACTCACACGCGCGCGCGGACACACACACACACACACACACACACACACACACACACACACACACACACACACACACACACACACTTTGTTCTCTGCAGGTGTGAGCCCTACTGCCACCAGGTAAGCACTTTCAGGCCGGCTCTTCCACTCCTGCGGACTGAGCACCAACCCAGTCTTAGTGCACATGCGCAGAGGAGACTGTCTTCTAGCACCCCCATGTGGCAGAGCTGGTCGTACAGAGCACAGGACAGGAAGCCCCTTTTCTCTCTCCCCCATCCACTCCCGCAGCATCACCTACCAAAATAGAAGCCTTCGTGCTGGAATTTGGGGTTGAAGAAGACCCCCTTGGCGTGAGCGTTGACGTCAGCACCCGCTGCTATGAGCACTGCTGTGATGTCTCCCTGGCGCCGCTCAATGGCGATGTTCAACGCTGTCTGCCCTGCAAACAGCCAGCATGGGTGCTCAAGGGACTGGGACAACCTAAAGCTTATCCTGACCCCAGATGGCAGTCTCTGACTGGAAATACTAAGGGTGTAGATACCATGTGTGGGAACACAGCGTTGAAACCAAAGGAATGAGCTGCATCCCACACTAGAGAAAACCAGGGCAGAGGTGCCATGATCTGCTGCAAGAGCAACAGCAAGAGCTTGGAAAAGAGGCTAGGGAAGGCTGAGGCGGAGGATGTGTGGCCAGGACAGAAAAGCCTTACTACAGGGACAAAGACGGTTGGTATATTAACTCTATCAAAAACGTGTTGCACCTCTCCATGGGGAAAATTGACCATGAGCAACAAACTTCATCCTTGCCTCAAAAGAACCTCACTAGGCAGACCTACTAGCCCAGGTCAGTAATCCCAGCTACTTAGCAGACAGGGGCAGGAAGATCACAAGTTCAAGGCTATCTGGGCTGTGAAGTAAGTTCAGGACCAACCTGAGCACCTCAGTGAGACAGCAGCTCAGATGTTTGTAATAAGAGATGGGGATGTAAGAACATTTCCCAGTACCACCACCCCAAAATTAAAGGGATCTTGTGCCAGTAGTAACAAGAGCATAGGATCCTGAACTATAAACAAAAAGAAAGAAAAGTAGAGAGGGTTGAAAGGGGAGAAGAGACAACACAAAAAAGCCTCAGACACTGGTCTGAACCTCTACAGGACTAGTGTCAGCTCTCCGGTGACAGGCTGAGAGCAGGATAATGCTCACTTTCCCTCTTCTTGTTCAGCAACCAATCACAGCAATTCCTCCCTGGGGTTCCCGCCCCTCCTCCACGGTGCCATGACTTTCCCTTTTGAAAGTCTGTAGAGTTCAAATGATAAATCAAGATCACTTTCCCGATAAGGAGGAGTAAAGACTCCCCCTCTAAACACCCCCTGGGAAAGTTGAGGTGTTTATACTCCCTAGTATGTCAGCAAGATGGCTGATCATGAGCTGATCATGTCTGCTAACTGTGACAAGCTGTTTACTGTCTCCAGAGACTCCGGGCATAGCCTGTTAACCGTTCACAGTGGGTGTCCTGGTCAGGGAAACAAGGCACTAAATGATATTCCCTGGTTCCACAAAACCAGACTGAAATGGGACGGATTATATCCTTCATGACTGCAAGGCTGACCGCGGGCATTGCTGGTCTCCTACCTGGCTCCCCAGGCTCATCTCCAGGCTTCTCCTTTTCTGTTTTTTGTTTTGTGGTTCTTGAAAATCAAACAGCATCTTGAACATGCTAGGGAAGCACGCCTCAACGGAATAACATCCCTAGGCTGTGCGGTCTTCCTAGTGTCAAATCCCCAGGCCCGTGTCCATCTTGGGGTTCTTTCCCTGACCCTGCTCTGGATCCTTCCCATCAGGTCAGCTTTGGTCAAAGCCAGTAGTGTATGGCTGCTCACCCTAGTCACTTTCTGTCACATTACATCATCTTTACTTCTGTTCCTGGCATGTTCTGTCTAAAGTCGCCTTTTTAGAGCATCAATGTTTCCTGACTTGTTCACCTATACTCAGCATTAAGTACATGGAAAAGAAAGGCTGAGATGTGTACCAGCCAAAGTGCCTCTATGAGGCAAGAGGGGCTGTATCTGTACCCACATCCACCTTGGGAAACCCCAACCTCTTCCCTTTGCCCTTGGGTTGCCTCTGCCTCCTGGTACCTTCATAGGCTTCTTCCGTGTACTCGGCATTGATGAATCTGTCCAGGATGTCATTCTCCTCAGCAAAGGCAAGCAGAATCCGCACGATCTCTTTGGTATTGGGATTGATGTTGAGCAAAGCTTTCATCAGGCAGGTCTTCCCAGTGTCTGAGGCTGTCAGCTTGTGCATGAGGAAGTCTGCAGACAGAGTCAAGGATAAAGGCAGGAGCAGGAAGGGCACACAGAACAGTGGGAGCTGCAGCCTCATACCACAGAAGCAAGCCTTCTACCCTGCTCTGGGAGCCCCAACCCTGTACTACCAGATTCTCTTCTTTCCTGTCCCCAGCCTCTCCTCCAGGTCCCTTTCTGGTTTGTTGTTCACAGCTCTCTAACATCTGTGAAATCCTCATCCAAGGCATCCTGTTCTCCAAACCCTACACCTTCTCTCTGGAGAAGAGATAATGTCACCTGCAGCCTGGCTGCCCGTGTTGGTGCATATATCTCCTTCATATCCCTCCTTGTGTTCTAAAAGCATATCTCATCACCTCCCCAGTCAACCTGCTCCTCTCCTTGATCCCCACAGCTATGGACCCCCAAAGCCTTTCATTCCTATCAATGCCCAAGGAACCCTTCCTACTGTCCTAGGTCTGCTGCAGGGTTTCAACACTCTTTGAATAGCAACCCTCTCCAGATTTACTCCACGCAGTAGCCAGACCATGCCCTCTGCTTGCCTAAACCCATCTGTGACTTCCCATGGGCCTCTAAGTCAAGCACAAGATTGCTATCCCAATATCCAAGGTGCCTCATGCTCCAGCCCCGCAGGAGGTAAAGCAGGGGCCAAGCCAAACCAACCAGGGTCCCTGGGCCTGCACTCTACAGCAGGGCAGTGCACTGACCAGGCACGTCCAGGCCGCGGCGCCGTCTGCAGAGCTCCTGCAGATCCTGCAGAAGTTCCCGCAACTCCCCCACACAGCCCTCCGATACAGCCGCGAAGATGCGCTTCTTTAGCCGCTTCTTCTTCTGCCTCTGTTCTTCCTTGGCCAGGTTTGCACTAAGACCAGAAGGCATTGCGAATTCATCCCGCATTTGCCTCCGCTCCTACCCTCTTCCCCTCCAACACCAGAGCTACTGGATTCCGGGCCAATGCTCCAACCCCTATGCCTCCAATGTCTTTGGCAATGCCCATGTTTGTGTTCCATGTTTGATCAAGCTCCCCTTCCAATCCATACGCAATCATATTGATCAAAATACATCTGCATACACGTGGGGATGGTCAAGAAGGATGTGTGTCTACTGTGGCTATTACTTTGAAATATGGAACTAAAGATAAAGCTCCCTTTTGTCTCCATATCTGAACTTTTCCATATGTCCCTCCCTGCCCCCACACTCCAAGTAAACTATTACTGTAACACAGATGTGTCTCCTTTCACTTGTATGTGTTCTTGCACACAATAGACACAGATGTTCTTCGTGGATAGATTTTAAATGTACGCAGTTTTGTGACTTGTGTTAAAGTCCTTATTCTTTTGCGTATTGTTTGAATGTTTTATAATGAACAGAAATAATGTTATAATGTACTAATATTTCACTCTGCTCCACCAAATGTCACATGGCTACAACCATGACCCAGGCCTCCAGATGTTTGTCCCAACTCCTCAGAGATGATGGCTTCTTTCTCTTGCCTGTGAGACCCATCCCTGGAATGCATCCCCTTTCTGAGATAGGTGGGCTAAGTGGAAGGGGTACACTCACCTCGGACTGTTAGGATTGGATGGGGTCTCTGTCACATCGTCCTGAGGAGACTGAGGAGAGTCCATGTCATCACAGTTGCCAGAGAGGCTGGAGATGGAGAAGAGGGAAGAGAGTGAGACAAATTTAGAAATGGACAGTGGTACTATGCCATCACCAGGCCCAGCCATGTGTTCAGGCCAGCAGCCAGTACTCACCACTGCCGGATGTTGGAGTCCATTGGCTTGGAGAAGACTGGGGGAGAGGTCTTGGTGACCGTGGGGTTGGGCTCAAATCCTTCTATCTCCAGGAAGAAGTGTGCACTGAGGGGACCAATGAAGGCCATTAGAACTGGGGCAAGACCTGTCTGCCTGTGTCCTGCCACAGAGAACCCACTAAGCCCCAGCCTTTGTGCCACGTGTCCTAGCCTAGCCCTCCAGGATGAAGTAGACTCTGGGTTCTAGACTAAGTCTGAATGACTCTTGCCTCTAGAAGTACTGTGTTTGATTGAGCCAAGAAAGAGGATCACTGAACATGGCCCAGCACCTGAGGATTGGCAACTATCCCCAAGTACACAGTCTTTCAAAGATGGAAACATGGAGACAGAAGGGTTTCCCATCTCTAACCAGCTGTACCTAGAACATGAGCCTGAACTCAGAGGGCCTTTTAGAGGGGGGCCTCCAGACTCAAAGCCACACAGGCCTTTCAGCAACTTAAGAGAAAGGGCCAGAGTCATCCTTGCTGTTCTGGTTGCCCATTAGCCCCCCCTTTTATCACAACCGGAAATAGACTAAGAAAGTTAGTCTAGGGCAGGGAGCTGGGGGCCTGGGCTGGGGATCCTCCAGTAAGAAGAAAAACTCAAACCAGTCAGTCATGGAGGCATCTGCCCCTAATCTCATAACTCAGAGGGTGGAGTCAGGAAGATCATAGGCTTGAGGCCAGCCTGTGCTACATAGCAGGACTACCTCTAAAAAGAATAAAATATAACATAAAATACATCATGTGAGAATGGCTATCATCAAGATAACAAGCAATACCAAAGGGTGGTAAGAATTGGGACAGACAAGGAGAGAGCATTCACATGCTGCTGCAGGTAATATATAATAGCACAGCCTCTGTGAGGATCAATAGAGAGGCACTTCAAAAAAACGTTTCAGTTAGAACTTCCATGTGATCTAGCTCTAGAATCTGTAGGTCTATAGCAAAAAGAATCCAAAATAGCTCCTTACAATAACACCTGCATATACATGTTAATTACATCACTGTTCACAATAGCTAAATTATAGAGTCGGTCAAACTGCTCACCCTCAGATGAACAAATAAAATATAGTGTTTCATAAGATGGTGTTCTCAAAATGGACTTGATTTTTTTTCCTTTCTTCTTTTCCTTCTAGTAGGAAGTCACAGGGTGAGGGGTGGACCTTCGGGACTGAGTGGTGAGTGTAATCGGGATGTGTTATGTGGAATTCCCAAATAATCAGCAAGAATATTATGTTGGAAAAAATAATAAATAAAATGATGTCTTGTTCAGCTATGAAGTACAGGATTCTGTATCATTTTCAGGAAAATGTATGGAACTGGAGATGAACCTGTTCAGTGAAATAAGCCAGACTTAGAAACACACAGTAGGGCTGGAGAGATGGCTCAGTGGTTTAGCACACTGACTGTTCTTCTAGAGGTCCTGAGTTCAATTCCCAGCAACCACATGGTGGCTCACAACCATCTGTAATGAGATCTGATGACCTCCTCTGGTGTGTCTGAAGACGGCAACAGTGTACACATACATGACATAAATAAATAAAATCTTTTTTTTTAAAGAAAGGAAGAAACACACAATATAGAAAAAGGCAAATAAAACTACAAGTGAAAATGTTAGGGATGTGGAAAGTTAATAATAATAAGAGATGAAATAATAAGGAATAAGGATTCAGGAGAGACAGCTCACCAATTAAGAGCACTAGCTACTCTTCCAGAGGTCTCCTTCATTCCCAGAAACCACATGGTGACTCACAACCATCTGTAACTCTAGGCCTAGGGGATTCTGTGCCTTCCCTCTTCTGGCTTCTGTGGATAGTTCACTCACATAGTGAACAGACATGCATGTAGGTAAAACACCCATACACATAATAAATAGATATTCACATACAAATAAATAAATGTTCAAAAATCTACTTAAAAAAAATAACAAGAGGGGCTAATGTGATCAAAGTGCATTATGTATACTGCAGGAAGGTCATAATGACACCCCTAACTTTGCATTTAATACAAGAAAAAAAACCTAATTTTTTAAAATGAAAAAGAACGGAGGAAGGGACCCAGAAAACATTGCCAGTCAGTGGGGGAAAGAGACAAAACCATGGCCAGCTTTCTCCTTGGGCTTCAAGGGATTGAGAGACACATGTTACCTCAAGAAAAGCCAGACACTTTGCCTAAGACCTGCCAGCCACAGCTATCCACACCCACAAATGCAGACACACATGACCTTGGACACTACAGTCACACCCATAACATTAAGGTAAGGATCAGCTGAGGTTGAACTCAACTGTGGTCCACCCACCCCTGCAGTTGCCGAAGCAAAGCTGCAGCTGGCCATGTGACCCGTCCAGAACACTGCCTGCCTGACTTCAGGCACATGGCCCTCCTAACCACTCTGCTGCCTGAGTCTTTTCCAGGCCCAGAACAGAGGATCTTCCAAAGTGTAGTTCCAACCCACCTCAAGTTCATAAAGAAGAACAGCAGGCTGTGACCAGGGCCCCCAGTCTACAGGCAAGGCATTTGAGGCTAAGGACACACAAGCACCTTCCCCTAGAGCAGACTCCAGTTGGCCATAGAACCTGCTTCCTAGCAACTGGCACAGCAATGCACATTGCTCTGCTCTGTTCTCAACTTAGTCCTCTGGGCCTGCTTACAGCCAAACTCATTGCAAGGGTTAGCTAAATGAGGCTATCCAGTCGGGACAATCAGGAAAACCCTGGCTGGCCTGGAAAGCCACCCTCCTCACTTTAGGCACAGACAAGACTAAATCTCATTCTGAACCCAGGAAGAAAGTGGTAAGTGGAGCAGAGGACACACTGGCCCCTCCCCCTTCGAGCTTCTGACCATCAAGAGGAGCCTTCTGCCAGGCCTGGTGGCTCACACTATGAAGCGTTCAGGAAGCTGGGGCAGAAAGATCGTTCAAGGTCAGTCTGGGACACGGGTTATGAATCTGTTGAGAGGGTTGGGGGAAAGAGAAAGAGAGAAAGGACAGAGAGAGGGAAGGAAGAAGGAAGAGAGGGACAGAGAGATTGAGATTCTGAACTTAACCAAAGGCAAATTCTTCAAAAGAGTGAAAACGAGCGGAGAAACTCTTTGCCTGGGACTTAAAAGTTGGGTACTGGTCTGTATATGCCTTCAGCTGGGCACTCTCCATCTTTACACCAGGAATCCTCAACTGATGGAATACTGATTGGGCCAGACGATTCCCAGCTACTTGTGGGCTGTCTGGCTGAAAGGGACATTGGAGTTCGGTCAGTCAGATGACCATACCCTGACTACCTCTGCCCCACTCCACTCTAACAGCCTGGCTTGGGCGTCCCACGCGCATCCACTAGCACTCAGCCTCAAGACATCTTGGTTGAGAATTGCTAGATTTTCTTCATACAGAGCTCCAAACCCATGCCTGTGGGTTTTCTCCAAGAAAGCTTGGTCCGGTCTTCCCTTGAGCCTCCTCTGCCTTTGAGACTGTTTTACTCACAGATGCTTATCAAGTACCTACAGTGTGGCAGGCAATGATCCCGTAGCTACGATAAAGGCAGACTCCCCTTTTTCCCAGATCTGCTAGTCCAGTGGGTAAATCAAAACTAGCGTCAAGGCAAGACTGTTGTATGGCACAGATAGGCCACTTTATTCTTTGCTCTATCTAGACAATACACTGCCATTCAGCAGTAAATTTCCCAATGGTGGGTACTATGATGACATCATCCTCAATTTTCCAGAATCAACCTTGATTTCCTAACAGTGGTCCTGAAACTCAGAAGACCCCATTGATGTGTGGCTGGATAGGTGCCCATAGGGGCCCACAGAGACTGAACCACCAACCAGACAGCCTACATGGGACTGATGTAGGCCCTCTGCACATATGTAACAATTGTGAAGTTTTGTCTCCATGTGGAACTTCTAACAGCAAAAGCAGGATCTGACTCTGACTCTGTTGCCTGCCTTTGGAATGCTTTCCCCTTCTGAGCTGTCCCATCTAGTATCAGAAGGAGAAGATGTGCCTAGTCTTGCTACAATTTGATATGCCAAAGCTGGTTGATTTCCATAGGAGACTTCCCCTTTTCTGAATAGAAAGGGGTGGGGGAAGGACTGGATATGGGAGGAGGGAAAGAGGGGAGGTCTGGGAGGAGAAGAGGAAGAGGAAATTTCATTTGGGATATAAAGTAAATGAATGCATGTGTTAATTAAATTTTAAAAAAGAAAAAAAAGGATGGGTGATGAGAAATAATCAGGTGGAAGGAATAATGACTTGTCAGACAGAAGAACAGATGAGCTAAGATGAACAGTAGGTAGATGATAAAATAATAAAAGAGCATATGGATGGATGGATGGATGGATGGATGGATGGATGGATGGATGGATGGAGAGATAATAAGCAATCAAGTGGATAAGGTGATAAGGTCTTATCTGTAGTTCCCATGCCCTCCTCCGTATTACACACAAAGCTGAAGTGGGCTCCTTTACCACTCCTCCACCAGGTCACATCTTCTCTTGGACTCCTCCAAGAGATCAGGAGTAGCTCCAAAAGCTATATCATACAAGTTTTCAGCACCCAGGCACAAAGCTGAGGGCCCCAAAGAAAGGAGAAAGCATTATTTTGCCATGCAGTGACCTGGTTGGTCTCTAGGTGGCTTCCTCATTGGCTCACATGCTCCCTCATTCCCTTGCCTGGCCCCTCACTGACACATCCATCCACTTACTCAAAACTAACCAGTTGTCCAGTGTATGTCACTGAGAGGATAAGAAGGGGACAATCACCCCTTCCAGGGACCCCCATCCTCAGAGATGGCAACCAGGGTTGACACATTTTTCCCAGTGACATCAATCTCTTCAGGGAGAGGCTGGGTTGTAGGCATACAAGAACAATGAAGGACCTTATAAGAGAACAGGAATGAGAAGCTAGGAGCTGTGCTAACTGGAATACCATATGCCATGGTTCTGTAAGAGTGCTGAAGCAGAAAGAAAATTAAGAAATGCCTCCTACAGTAGACAGGAAGTCTGTGATGGGAAAGGAAAACTTTGGAGCCCAAAGGACAAAGTGTGGAGAGAGGAGTGACGATACCCTGGCTGAAGAAGATCAATGATTAGGCAAGGACCTAACTCAGGAGGCGGGGCCTGACCCACACCTGCCCTACATGACACTACACAACCACATCCCACCCACCATCATAAGCACATGGTGAGACCTGGACTGTATGACATCCTGGCTCCTGCCTGCTGCAAATGTTCATTGTTTATTCCTTTGGTCTAGGCCAAAGGGTACAACCTGGGTGTGGTTAACTCAGATGCCCAGACAGCTGTATATCATTTCTCCACCATTTCTGTCACTGTGAAGAGACAAATACAAGACCAGGAAGCAATCTAGGGCTAGATAGGGGCTTGTCTACCATCTACTTTGACCCAAGAAATGTGCCTAAACTCCCCAAGACCTGTATGTCATCTTTCTTAGAGCCCAATAAGGAGGCCAATGTCATGATGACATGATGTCAAGGAATGACGTGATGGCTCAGGAAAGCTCCCAGGTCCAAAGATGGCTCCCCTCTGTAGACCCGCAGACCTCCTGGAGCTTTCAATCCTCACATTAGTTCACAGTTCCCTGGTGACTGGCATTGTACTCTGTCTTCACATATAATGTATTCTTCATTTTCCTTCTCTTTAGAACCAAATCTGATGCTCGGTTCTGAGGGAACTGCTCAATCCTTCACATGAGAACCCTCAAAAAGTCATCAGGACCAACCACTTCAGGAGACAAAGTCACACCTCATAACATTGGCTAGGCCAGGCAGCCATTTGGCCAGTAACTCTGAACCCAAGACCTAAGTTTATGAACAGATATGGGCTTCAAAAACAAAACAAAACAATAACTCAAACAACAAACGACAACAAACCCAGTTCAGCTGGGCCTGATGTAGAAGAACCTGGGCTGCTTGGTCGGTTGGTTTTGTTGTTGGTTTGGGAGGGTTGCTTTGTTGTTTTTTGTTTTGTTGTTGTTATTTTAGTCTGTCCACAATTCTTTCCCTATTACCAAATCTCTACAGAGAGTGAAAATGAAGGAGACCCAGGAAAATGGACCATATTGGCTTGGGTCAACTGTGTCTCTGTTACTTTTTGGATGGGCCCATGAAGTTCTAGGCTGCCCCAACTTCCACACTACCTGTCTCATCTGTACTTGCTCCTAGCTTTCTCTCCTGAACTCCAAGCTGGGAGCTCTGCCTAAGTGTCCTCTGGGCATCTCTTACTTGGTACTTAATTCCTAAACTTGCCTCACTGGCCCTATCCTTGCTTCTCCTTTGATGGGCTCATGACTAAAGTGATCCACCTTCCTTCTGAGTTACTGCCCCAGAAAGGTGGATCTCCTGGCTCTTCCGTCTCTGTTCTTGCCCCCAGGAGATCCTATGACTAACTCCACTCTCATCCATCTTTTCCTGCATTTCTGAGCGCCCAGGCTCAGATCTCACCACTTACCATCTGCCTCCCAACAGCTTCCTCGATGTCTCCCTGTCTGCACATCCTCCCAATGCATTGTCCACATGGGTCATCCAGAGCGACATTTCCTAAATTCCTCTCTCTCTATGCCTTTTTCTTCAGGAAATCACCTGTGACTCCCCCCCCCAACCCCTGCCTCACCTGAGGATCATCATGGCAGAAGGAGCAGGGTGAATGAGTCATCCTAGAATGTGGGTCACCCTGGTCTGGGGAAAGCACAGCTGAACTGAGAGGCATCCAATCAACTGAAGAATGCAAGATCAGCTGTGGAGATCTAGAAGGCTGTTCTCTGTCCCAGCATCCTTTAGATCCTCAACTTGAAAGTTAGACAAAACCACTCCAGTCCTGCCCAGCTCTCAGGAGCCCCATACAGTCAAAATCACACACTGAGCACTCACCATACTATGCTAACCACTTTGTCAGCAGAATGGCGATTAACTGTGTCTTTTAAGTCAATGTTGTTAGTAGGGTCCTCATATACAGATCCAGCTCAACACAACTATAGTCACATCAATCAGAACCTCCATTTTCCCTCCAGTGGACCATGCCAGGCATCTTAAGCCCTCCGAAACACACAGCCATTAAAATAGCCAAAGCTGAGCGTGGTGCTACACACCTGTAACCCCAGCACTCCAACGGTAAAGGATCCTAAGTTCAAGACTTTATGACTATATATCAAGTACCAAAACAGCCTGAGAAAAGTATCAAGACCCTGTCTCAAAAGAAAAAACTCAGCCAAAAGTATTATGTGCCCAGCCTGTTCATCGACATATTCTGGTTAACTATGGTCATCTGTATCCAGCTTAGCCCAAAATGTCTACCTTCTTCCTTGGGATCCTCCTGCTTTGCTGCCTCCCAAAACATACTTTATTCTGTAACTTCTGTAAATGAAAGTTCTATTTGGCACAATACTGAATCTGTCTCACAGTACCACCTGCCTTTCCATGCTTTCCCAATATAGCCCATTATGCAGACTTGGTTCCATGGTAGATTGAAAGCCTCTTGTGTGTGAGAGAAAAACATACCCATCTGGGGATCCTGACTAACTAGAATGACATCCATCTTTTTACTCCTGTTCTCAAGAATGACTTCAACAACTCTCATCCCTCCAAGAGTCTCCCTGAGTGTTCTTACTTCAGTGTCCCCACTCCTCCAAGTACACCCTCTCCATATACCCATCATGAAGACCTCCGCAAAGGCACCTGGATATGCAGTGTTGTCCCTCCAATTATACCCAGCCTGTCACCAGGCCACCCCAGATAACAGTCTTGAGTCCGTGTGAAGCAAGGGATCCTTGGTGGGTGCCTCCATTATCCCACACTGTACAACACTCTGGTCCAAGCCTTCAGTCTTACCTCTTCTTGGTGGGGGTGAGATCTGCTGGCCTCTTCTCTGTCAGCACAACAGGATTCCCTCCAGATGCAGTGGTTCTTTTGCCCATGAGGGGCACCATCTCCTTGGAGTGGGCATTCATTGCTAGAGCCTAAGGCATATGCTGAGGTTGAAGGGGCAGAAGGCAAACTTCTGGTGGCTTCAGATTCTTATGAGATACCATCCCAACTCCTGCTTGTACCTCTCTAAGAGGGAGATCACTCCCTGTCTTCCCAGGCTGCTAGCCCTTCTTGGGAATAGGCAAGCTGTTCCTGCAGTTTTCCATAGCCCCAGGAGCCCAGCATAGCACCCAGGAAAGGACCACCCTGCCTCTAATGGCCTGTCACCATCTCCTGCCATATTACTCTCTAAGCAGACTTCTAAGACTTAACTTTGCTTTTCCAAGGTCCCACCTAAGACTTTGTATTCAGATCTATTTATCAAGATCACAGAACCTTTGACCTTAACACTTAACAGAACATTAAGTGTCACCTTTTTTTTCTCTAAATGCTGCTCTGAATAACACAGCTTGGGGTTTTGAATTTCCCTGCATCTGCTAATAGTCTCTGCAGCTCACTCATTTTCCTTCTCTTGCTCTTCCCCCACAAGCTAAGCACAGGCAGACTATGGCCCCGTCAGACACCCTCTTACCTAGAAGAAACAGAGTCCCTTACTCTGGAATATAGAAGGCCAACCCTTCAGTCTAAACATGCTTTACTAATAATGGTCAGTTTGGGCTAAGTTAGGGAAAAGGTACTGATTTATCTTCCAAAGAGACTAGGGAATGGATCTCAAAGGGTGGCTTCCAGGCTGGGATGCGGCAGGAATGCCATCTAGGGTAGGGGCACAGCCTGCACAGTGACCAGGGCTTAAGACAATTCAGTGAGTGTCAAGGAGCAGGTGGAGCTGGAGGCCTTGAATGAATTCATGGGGAGCCCTGACAGCGAAGGGCTTGGGAGCAGGTTGAGCCATGCTGTGATGCCCTCAAGCATAACTTGGAAACTGAGATTGATGCCAGAGAAGTGGGGAGCAGGGAAAGGTTCTGGGTTACATAGGCAACAGAGCCGGAAGGAGAACAGGCCATGGGGGCAAGAGAGAGACCCGTGACCTGGAGACCGAGAGGAAGCCTTTATGGAGAGCACAAGCGGGGGAAGAGGCTGCTAGCCATGAATGCAGAAAGGCAGTGTGGACAAGAAGAGGTAATTCTGAAATTAGGAGACCAACCTCAATGTAAGCTACCTCAGACAATTATCTATAGAAGTAACTCCCAGCCCCTCGCCTACATCCATTGCAGCCAAAGCCAGATGAGTACTAATATTGCCTCTACCCAAAGCAATCAGTGAACGTATGGGACTAAAAGGGCTTCTCGGAGTCAAGAGCAAAAGTAGACAGAGGTGTGCCTCATCCTCCCTCATCCTCTGGCTTCTCTCCTGAGACAGAGCTGATTGGTCCCCTGACACCAGCTGCTCTATCTATCCTCTTGGGCCATTAGTATGGGCTACTCAGAACAGCTGGGGCAAGTGGAGGTCAGGACAATCTAGGCTCTGGCCCCAGCAGCTATAATTAGCTCCTGAGTCACCTGCTGGACTCACCTGCTGGACTCTCTCCCTGCCTTGCCAACTAGCTCCCTCACCAGAGAAATACCATGTCACACCTGCCAAGGCCCTGATGCTGATTGGAATGGCTGGTCCTAGGGACACAGACCAGGCAGGGGCCAGAAGGAGACCTCCATAGCTGCTATCTCAATACTCGTGAGAGCCTAGACAAAGTCACTCTTCAGTGCTGGGATAGCTGCTCCCATCTTAAACACCCATCACACTCCAGCCTTAGATTTACATCCCTAAGCTAGTTAAGGGAGACCCAAGCTCTAGAATTTCTCTCTTCCTGAGATTCCCAAACATCAGGGGAAAGTTCCTGGGCCTGTCAGAACCTACATTATCCTCCTCTGCCTGTTATCAAAAGAATCAATCCCAGCTCTCCCCCACCTCCCTGGGACCCATGGCCCAAGGCAGACGTGACCCAGAGGATTCCAGGCCTATGCTCTAGTCTTTCTAGGCAAACACTAGCTTTCCTGGGTGACAAGGATTTACCTGGCAGGTTCCAGATGGTTTATGGCAGCCGTTGCTTTGAGATCACCGCATGTCTGGGGCCCAAAACCCACCGCCGGGAAGGTGGCTGAGGTGGCCAGAGGCTCTCATCGTAGACACAGAGATAGCTGACAGCTGGAATGAAGCATCAGAGGCAAAACTGGCTGGGCCGCCTGCCCTCGGCACCAGGTAGGCCACACCCACCACCCACGTGTCCCACATGAATCACCCCCACACCCACAGAGCAGCCTCACCCCATAGGAGAAAAGGCAGAAAAGGCACTTGCTGTGGCACAAAGCCGTAGATCTGGTCCCAACCCTTCCCTCACACATTTGATCCTCAGAGGGGAATAATAGCCTCAGCCTCCTCACTTGGGAAACAGGAACCACTACAGAGAACTTATTGACCAAGGTTGTCATGCAGAGACAGAGATGATGGAGGTGAAGAAGCTTCATAAGGAATCCAGACTACAACCAAAGGCTATCCTGGTGGCCAGCTGTAAGACTTGACTTCCACCTTTCAGAACTGGTTGTTGGGATCAAATCCCTCAGAGACAGAGGAAGTCCAACGTTTCCCAACAGCTATTATGCATCATGGACCTTCGTGTGCGACAAACTCACCGCTTCCTGCCTCTGTGATCTTGGGCAAGTCATTTGTCCCAAGCCTGGGTTTCCTCACCTGTCAATCATCCAAACCCGTGTTGGCAGGTAGAACATAAATGAGGGAGGGAGTGGAGAGAGAACAGGGCCTCGAGTGAATTCATAACCTGTGGCGGCCGAGTGTTATTGTCACAACCATTTTTTCACCCACCAATTGTCTGTGTCACTGTTCTTCAAGGCCAGAGCACTACAGGAAAACTCTGCGCCCTCTCTACTTGCCCAAGCGGCTTCTGGGGAAGGGGTGGAGCATAACTTGACTCAGGAACTACATGCCTTCTGCAGGGAAGATGTGTAGGCAAGGCATGACAGGCTTAGAATGGAAGTCCCTGCTCCGTGACAGTGCTATTGGCTGATGCAGCAGGGACTTTCCCAACTGTTCCCAGGAGGCAGGATCCTGATCACTACAACCAGCTAGGCCTGGGGAGGAGGAATGAGGCAGTCAGCTTCTAGGCCATGAGAGAGAAAGACCTATGGCCAGGCCAGGGCAGGACTGGCTTCAGGTGTGGCTTCGGTAGGACACACACCTGCAGCTTAATTCAGGGGAAACTGCAGTTGGTGCTCATAATTCCTCATCACTGTTCCAGAAACACCACCATCAAAGCCCTGCCTTCAATTAAATATGGCCTCTCTCTCCTCCTCACCTGCCCAGGCCTGACTCAGTCTTGGCCCATCTTTGCTTCTGATGTCTCAGCATCCTGGGCATGAGGCTGTTCCCCGGCTCTGTGTCGAAACTCCCTTGCTTGCACACTTTTCTTTGGAGACTAACTTAAAAGCTCCTTTATCTCTCTCACCCATAAGCATGGTCTGTAATGACAGGGATTAGGAGAAGCCCCTCTACTCTCAGGATATAACCTCATGGAAACCCAGTGTAGCACGAAAGGCTTGTCCACATTGAGTGTCGTTGAATTCAGCCACTGTGAGACCCACTATATAAGAGGCCCCGGCAAGATAGCAGTAGACCTAAGAGTGTTATCCCTGCCCTCAAAGCTTACGGACCACCCAGAAGACCAACTCCAGCAGGAATTATCCCATCCCAGGTGACAAGGGCCAACTGGGGTGAAAGGGACTCAGATAAAGGGAAAATAGAGGTTCAAATCAAGGGGGGCATTTGGGCTAGAATTGGAAGAAAGAAAGCTTCATCAGCAGGGTGTCAAGACTCCTGAGACTCCGGCCCATTTCAAGGCCTAGGACAATGTATGAACTAAGCAAAGTGATCAGACATGCGGCTCAGATGCAGTCCACTGAGTGACCCCAGGCTGCTGGCTCAATCCTGACCCCTTAGTGACCCAGAGTTGGATTGGCCGCTGGCCAGCCAGTGACTGTCACCACTATAATCTAACAGCGGACTGACCCAGCTGAACCAGTGGTACACGCTACAGGCGGTGCTTCTGGCTACCTGCACGGAATTAAGTTTGTGTATGTAAGCTTTCTATCTTGTGTCTGGGATCCACACAGCACAATCACAGATCTGTGCCACCGGAAGTCCCATGTCCTTCCTTCTGTCTCATGCTCCAGCCCTTGCAAACCCAGCATGGCTTGCCTGGTCCTGTCTACCATGTGGATGACCAGGCTCCCAGTTCCTGAGGCAGCCACAAGCTGTGCCATGCTCACCTTTCTTCAGCAATCTGAACTTTCGGTCCATGATGGAAAGAACATGCAATAATTCCAAGAAGAGACCTTCCAAATATTTCTGTCTGTGGAAGAGGAGACAGGGCCAGAGTCTGGGGAAGGACTCAGGCAAGGAGAAAAAAAAAAGATTCTCTTTACTTCTGCCTCAGCCTGCTTTCCAGATGCCTGACCATCAGGCAACCTCTAGGCGTCTGCCAAGATGCCCATGTGTGCCTCATCCTGCTAGCCGAGGTCCGAGTAGAAGGCCTAGTCAGCAGTCTGTCTGCTGAAGCCATCCTCTGTCTGATGCACAACACCTACAGGGGGTTCACAGGAGGCGAGGAGCAACCCTGCCCAACTCTCTGCACCTTCTAAGACTCACAGACACCAGTCCAGGTAACCAACTCAAGGACTCCATCTCTCCAGTGAGAATGAGCAGGAGTCAGGAGGGTGTGACAGTGTGGAAGTAAGAGGGGCAGATTCCTGCACAGATTCCAGAAAACACCCTACTTAGTGCTGTCAGCTGGAGCAGGAAGTGAGGCGGAATTTCATCGCCCACCTCAGGACTGAATGAAGGTCAGGATAGGTTCCATGTGCCTTCAGGGCTAAGAGCTGAGAGATGCTGTGTGTAATAAAGCAGGTCAATGGCTGGGGAGGCTGCTGAGGGAGGGTCAGGGATTCAATTCATGGGAAATCTGCACTTCTGCTCAATTTTGCTGTGAACCTAAAACTGCTCCAAAAGTAGTCTATTAACTTAGGGCTGGTAGGGCTCAGTGGTACAATGCTTGACTAGAATACATGAGGCCCTGGGTTCAATCCTTGGGACTGGCAAAAGGGGGAAGGGAGAAAGGGAGGGAAGGAAAAGGAGGAGAAAGGAGAAAACTGGAAACCACTAAGATGAAGCTACACTGGTAAAAAGTAATCTGGTTCAAAAAGAAAAGAAAAAAAAAGAAGAAAATAATAAAATAAAATAAAAGAAAAAGAAAAGAAAGATGCAGGCATGACCTTTATTTAAAAAGTCACTTAGGCACCAGGGTAGGTTGGCACCCAGTGGGGACTTCCCCTTCTCAGAGGGGAGGGGGAAGGGGCCATGGGGGAGCACAGAGAGAGTCTGCGATTGGAATGTAAAGTGAATGAATAAATAAATTAATGAAAAAAAGAGAAAAAAAGTCACTCGGTTTTATTTGTTTGTTTTACTTTCAACATTTCATTTATTTTCAAAATGTTCTTATAGCCAAACAGTGGAATTAACTGCATATAATAAGCTATGCACACACATAGATGTGTCAAATTATGGGGAATAAAGTCTATTTTAGTAGATAGTATTAACAAAAATTGAAATTGCATATGTTGGTAACACAACTCAATTCAGTACGAGTCTGACACGTTTTCTTTTCTGTGGTCTGCTAAATCACCATAACTAAACTGTTTTTAAATACTCTATTCTAATTTTATTCTCTTTGCCTATACTCTGGTTCCAAACAAAACTCTACATAAGCATCTCCAATATCTGGTCTATTACATCATCACTGCCATCCAAATATGGATTGTAGCCCCTGATAAATCTGCTGCATATTCTTCATAATCTGAACAAAAAAAAAAAAAAAAAAAAAAAAACCCTTCCCTTTCAGTTAATTCTGGATATTCATCTTGGTCTGCAGTCACTGGACTGATCTACCTCAGGGGTCCAGAGCAAGATCCCTTTCCCTCCAGGGGAAAAGGCAGCCACTCCTAGAACAAACAAAGCCCCAAAGAGTTCCACCTAGTTCCCAAAATAAAATCCCATAGCCAGCAGTGGCTAAACCCCAAATGGGTGTAAGGGGTTTCCCATGAATCAGAATTTGTTCAAGATTTTCTGAATCGTCTCCTAGAGCAGCCTGGCAGATTTGAAGTAAAGACCATACTGCTTGCAGAAACCCTCACTGGATTACAACAATAGGTGCCTTGCAAGGACTTTAAGATTTACTGCCAACAGACCAGTCTTCCTCAGTTTTTTCTCGTATGAGAGCTTGTCTGTGTATTAGACTGGAAACTTTCTTCCACCAAGTACTGCCTCAGAGATGTGGGCACGAATGAAGTGAAGGCTCAAGCTGCAGAGGGGGTAAATCAAGCTGATCTTCTGTGTTTGTGCTGTTTCTGGGAGACCCCTAGATATCAAAGGAACCAGAAGACAGGTTGCAAGAGCAGATTTTCTCCACATTGGTCTGTGGTCATTGCTGAGTGCTCCACACACAGAACCAAGTGAAAAAGAAATCTGTGGTCATCTACCAATCAATCACACAATGTTTTCTGAGCTGAGCTACAAGTAAAGCAAGAAGCCCAGAGCCCACAGCAGGTAGTAAGAAGCTGGCCCAGCTCCTTTCAGACAGAAGAGGCCTGCATGCTCCAGTCCTGACTCAGCAGTAAAGATGGGTTTAAAGTCAGACTGCCTGGGGTCAAACACAGGTCACACTCTTTGCTGGCTGTGTAACCTGCTGTCGGAGCCTTGATTTTGTCATTTATAACGTAACGCTAATAACAGCTTCCTCATGAGCTGTTAGGAAGTTTAAAGGGTAATGTATATCAAGCCCTTTCATAAGCACTTCAACCATCCTAGGGGGAAGGGAATCTATATTCCTCCTCACTCACCTGCTCTGTGGGCTGTGTACACCTCACTTCACCCATGGGAACTTCAGGGTCTAGCCTCAGCTCCTCCACAAGGTCTTACGCGTGGGTTGGGCATATTGCTGCAGACTGTGAAAGAGGGTCTGGTACTCCCTCTAAAGAGTGGAATGTCCCCGACGGGCTCCTAAGTTAACACTTGGTCTCCATCTAGTGGCACTAATTTAGGGGGTTAAAGAAAGTCACACCTTTACACAGACACATAGAGCCCGACTCTTAGTGTTCCAGGAGCCCTTACACCTAATAGTCAGTCTCAAGAAAGACCACTGAGTCTTCAAGATGGCTCAGCAGGTAAAGTCCCTTGCCTCCAAGTCTGAAGGCCTGGGTTTAATCCCTGGACACACACGGTAGAAGGAGAGAGCCAACTCCCATAAGTTGTCCTCTGATCTCCATACTTGGGCTGTGGCTAATAAATAAATAATGTAGAGTAGAAGAAAAGAAAGAAGACATCAGATGCTATAAAACTTACTACTTAACAAAATAATGAGATGCCCACATAACCATTCCAGACATGGGCCCGTCACAAACCACACACAAGATTAAGATCAGGTTAGATTAACCTTCCTTCTGTTAAAGGAAAAAAAAAAAAAAAAAACTCCCATTCCCTCAATAGAGTGTTTCTCTCTCTCTCTCTTAGTGTTTACTTACTGTTAGCTGGGCTATGGTAGTGCACACCTTTAGTCCAGCACTCAGGAGGCTGGTGGATCTCTGTGAGTTCAAGGCCAGCCTGATCTTCATAGTGAGTTCCAGGACAGCCAGAGTGACATAGTGAGAACCTGTCTAAAACTCTCAGACACTGAGCCACAAACCAGGCAGCACACACTAGCTGGTAGGAGGCCTTTAACACATACACAGCAGAGGACAGCCTGGTTTGGTCTCAGTGAGAGAAGACACACCTAACCCTTGAAAGACTTGAAGCCCCAGGGAGTGGGGAGACCTGCTGGGGTTGAGGAATGGGGTGGGTAGGACAACCTCTTGGAGATTGGGGGGAGGGGAGATGAGATGAGGAACTATCAGAGGGTGGACCAAGAGGGGGGTAATGACTGGACTGTAAGAAATGATTAAAGATGATTTTAAATATAAAATAATAATAATAATAATAATAGTCTCAATGTCTTCCTCTCCTCACACTGTATCCTTTTTAATAAAATTTTGTATCAGCTCTGGTCTGTTAAATATTTTTACCCCTTCTCTCTTGACTTGCCACAGCTGTTCCGTGCACAACACAGCTGTAAATTAAGTGCAATAAGCAGCAGTCCTCTGTGGCATCTGCTTCAAGCTCCTACCTTGAGTCTCGGACTTGGCTTCCTTTGATGATGGTCTGTAACCTCTCTCCTCCCCAAGGTGCTTCTGATATGAATGTTTTATCACACACCCTCAAGCACACACACACACACACACACACACACGCATACACACACACGGGGGCAGGGGGGTACAAACAGACTGAACAGGAAGCACCTAGCAACAGCAGCCCAAATTACTGTCACTAAGTTCATACTTGTTCTAAAGCATATTTGCAGACACATACATAGTTTATTTTATGAATTACAAGACTAACAGTGGTAGGCACATTTAGTACTTTACAGAGTGGGGCAGGGATATGATTACAGCAAATGGGAGGTCTTTAAAATTGTTCTGCCATGTCCTTTGGGTATGGCTCTATATTCTTATTTAAATAAACACTGATCTTCCATCGAAGGGGAAAGTCACTTCTGGGGCAACCTGATTCTGAAGGAATTGAGAGTGGCACGGGTATACCCTGCGTAGCCCACCTTCTCTGGGTTTGCCAAATGACAAAACCCTCCAAAGCCTCTCAGGGCGAGTAAGATGGTCAACAGAGTGTAGAGGAGAAATGTTCCAGCATTTCATATCGAAGCAAATAGTTAAAGGTTGTTTCCCTAGACTCCATCTGCTCATAGTCTCAGCCATCCAAAAATCAAATAAAACCAGGGTCTAACATGTGCCCAAGTAGAGATTTACCATCCACTCTGTTTAATAAAGTTCGTAAAGAGTTGAAAGCCAAATGTTTGAAGACCTTGGTTGGACACACATCTCGCTCCCCACACACCTCCCACCTTCCCACAGCAGGCCCAGAGAAGTCCCAGGGACGTGCCTAGGCAGGCAGAGTGGACCCAGCCAACATCAACCCTGCTCTGATGTTCCCTGAGCAGACCTTTCCCCCACAGGAGCAATGGGCCAGCCAAAAACCCATCATTGACCCCTGCATGGTGTCCCTCCTTTCTCTCCTTGGGCCATGGAGTCCTTGAAGACCTCAGCATCCTCTGGCTTGAGGGATCCCGTGTAATGCTTCAGTTGGACTTCTTCCTGCTGGGTGTTATGCCTGTCTCGAGTGCTTGCATCCCTCAGAAGGGGAACCAGGGCAAAGTTCTTCCAGTTTCTTCCTGAAACTGAGAGGCAGCACATCATTACTGCCCTGGATGCAACAACAACAATGGTTTGCTTGCAGGCCTCACACTTTTGGGTGAAAAGAGACCTGGAGACCCCCTCAATCACTTAGAAGAGGGGGCTATGATGGTTTGGTTATGAATGGCCCCCATAGACTCATGTATCTAAATGCTTGGTCCACAGGGAGTGGCACTATTAGGAAGTGTGGCCTTGGAGGAACTGTGTCACTGTGAAGATGGGCTCTGAGGTTATACATGCTCAAGCTACCCCGAGTGTGGCATGCAGTCCCCTTCTGCTGTCTTTGGATCAAGATATAGAACTATATCATGGCTCCTCCAGCACCATGTCTACCTGCATACTGCCAGGCTTCCCACCATGATGCTAATGGACTGAGCCTCTGAAACCATAAGCCAGCCCTAAATTAATTTTTTTCCTTTATCTGAGAGTTGCCAAGGCCATGTTGTGTCTTTGTAGCAATAAAACCCTAAGACAGAAGATTGTAAGAGCCAGAAGACCAGGAAGTTTGCTGAGACTATCTCCTAGAAATGGCAGCCTAAATAAGACCCAAACAATAACAATAGACAGGGAGATGCAGAACAGGAAATCTCACAGAGCCTCACCACTGGACAAAGAACTACAGGCACCCAATGACTGCAGAGAGGGAGAAAAAGCCTCTCCCAGGGACAAGAGTCCTAACTGGTTATCCAATACAAAGTGTTAGCTTTGAAATCATAAGCAGACTCAGCAAGTTATATTTGTGTATATATGCATAATGTGTATGTATATATCTATGTGTATATGTGTGTATGTATGTAAATATATACATATATATGAATAAAAAAGAGAGGTTGGAGGAAGGGACATGGGTAGGAAAATGAAGTTATTATATTTTCATCTCAAAACATATTTTTGAAAAATTTCAGCCAGGTGTAGTGGTACGTATCTTTAATCCCAGCACTCGAGAAGCCAAGAGAGATGGATCTCTGTGAGTTCAAAGCCAGCCTGGTCTACATAGTGAGTTCCAGAACAGCCAGGGCTACATAGTGTGACCCTGTCTGGAATAAAAAAAAAACAAATCTCCAAGCTCTTAGATCCATGAAGCTCTTCTGTCTTCTTTGCCAGTTGAGCTCATCCACCCAGGTAATAGCTACACTTTCTTCTTCCCCCGAGTTCCTGGTAAACCTGATACCACACCCCTGCTTCAGGCTCCATTGTCTCTCGGCCCAAATGGGAGGGTGAAGAGATTTCTGCAACCCAACTCCACACTGGCAGTCCTAAAGTGATGAACAGCAGCCAGAAAACATCAAGACTTAGGGTCAAGGCTCCACCAGGGCATAGAAAAAAATGCCAAGGGGGACATGGTGACACTGGCCTTCAAATAAGAACTTTGGCATGACCTAAAGTCCCCTAAAGGGAGCTCTAAAGGAAAACTCGGTTACCACTGCCTGTTAAAATCCCGTTTAACTGGCTTGAAAGTATAGACACTCGGTTGGGGAACTGTTGACCTAGGCAGTTCCAGGATCTCCAGAGGTAGATGAGGTTCCCACCTCCATTCATCATACTCTAATACCAAGTGTTAGGCCAGAGGGTTTGGGACAAAGGCAAGATGGCCTGGGCCAGAGGTCCCCACCCTTTTCTTCTGATCAGGGGGCCCTCATTTTCCAAAGTCTACATAAAATGCTGGACAAAGCCAGCTCCTAGTTCAGGATTCTCAGAGTAACCACTGGATCTAAAACCCACCTACAGGGCCCTAAACTCACAAAATAAGACTATAATAAATATAATATAATATAATATAATATAACCTATCTGTACCCTGTCATCACATTGGAATCTCCTCCCACCCCCCTTTAAGAAGCCCCTACCTCAGCCCAGCCTTGTGATTTTACTGACCACCCCCTCCTGTGAGGTCAGTGAACCTGCCTGAGAGCTACCCCAATAAACCTGCCATTTTACTATAAATTCAGGTCAATTTGATTTGTTATACCAGTGAAGAAGCCATTTATGAAGGCTTTCCACCCACTTCATAGTTCTTCCAGTTCCCACCTTCCTCCCCTGGCCTTTCTCACCTGAGTTCTCCCACATCTTCCTACCCTATGGTACCCAGCTTGGTGAGAAGGGGCCCCTGTTATCTAAATTATCTGGCTACCATCACTAGAGTTTCTACTGTTACAGAAAGGAGAGAGCAAGTGGTGAAAGTGTAAAGTCTCATGTAACACTCTACCGTTTCTGTTTCAAATGGCTACTCTAAGTGGACAGAGGTTCACTTAGATGTGCAGGGTAGAGAGCCATGAGGTCCTTGTGCTCACAGATGAGCTCTTAGGAAAACCAGAAATGTTAAACACTCAGGGATGCCTCCTCAGTAGAGGACGTGAATATCTGTTTTCCACTCAGAGGGCTGGGGTGGGTATTGTTAACAGCCTGGTGACCTGTGCTATCTGAAGTGTCAGGCCACACCCTAATTCCCCAGACTATTATGTTTATCCCAGATTCTTCCTCCATAGACCTTTATCTTGAGCATTGTTTCTCAGTCAACAGCACCCATCCCTAAGATGTCACATGTATTTTGTAGCTTGGTGATCTACCTCTATGATGACCTAGACCACAGCAGGTCCTTCCCTATGCCCTTAAGCTATAAAAACCCACTCTTATGGAAGAGGCCACCTGTTAATCACACCTTAAGCTTTATTGTGATAAATGTCACCAGGAAACTCTCCCCCCCACCACAAATGATGCTGTACTTAAATATGTCTAAAACAAATATGCCCAGTGTCAGGCTCTAGAAGATTGAACCAACAATGGCTAACTAGGTAAGTAGGAGGATCATGGTAAAAATCACACACAGTCTGACAGTGTTAGCACACCTAACAGACTGAAGGGAAGATGGCGAGCAAGGGTGATAATGTGACCAAGGAGTCTTTCCACTTACATTCCTAGGAAAATCACAGAACTGCTGGGGACCTGTGTGAAACTAATAAAGCCCCAGAGCAGGGAATTGATATCCTAAAGTACATCTACTTTTTTCTGTACTAGAATGAAACCACATGCTAAACCAGTGACCAATCACTACTGAGTTACCTCACCAGCCCCTGAGTCAGCCTTTGACAAAATAATCTCCATATCCAACTGTAATGGACAATTTTGGACTGGACTGTCCTGCTCATGACAGCAGTAAGCTGAGCAAAATTCCATTCAGCAGATGTGTTTAGGGCTGAGGTGACAGGTGTGAGCTACTATAAACCCTGAGAGACACGGCATTCACAAGAGGAGCCCTATGAACACCCTATCTCTCTGCTTAGAGACCATCTTTCCAACTACAGTACGGTAATCAGTCATCCTATAGAGCATGGAATTTCCCCTGAACTACAGAGAAAGCAGCTACCCTAGCAGCTGACACAGCTAAAATCAGTAGAAACGGAGCATAGGAGAACATTGGGGGACTGGTTAGTTCTGGGGTAGGGTGGTTACCCACAAGTCCTTAGCTGAGAATTAGACATTGCTTGCTGATGGTGAGGATACATGGGGTTTAACAGAGATGGCTGCAGTGGGGCTGGAAGTGGAGCGGACACACTTAAGTTTGAGTGCAAGAAGGGAGCATAGACAGAGTGTGGAGACACCCTTACACACTTACGGTGATTCCCTAATAACTAAAGTATCTTTGAGGGAAGGTAACCAAATCCAGGTTCCACGGTTTCTTACCCACAATGCTAAGCACACAATCTGAAAATACTGGACCTAAAAGGGAAACCAGGGCCATGTGGTCCTCTGTCACAAAAAAAAAAAAAAAAAAAAAAAAAAAAAAAAAAAGCAGTAAAGAGAAATGGATGCCAAGGTGGCCCAGATGTTGGGATTGGTCAGGGACCGATGACTCCAGGGCCTTGTGTTTGCCAGACTGAGTGCGCTACCTGAGCCAGTCCACCCCTTAGCCGACAGAAAGTGCAAAATAATTTATGAATATGTCCGAAGACACAGAGGAAACGTGCTGCTAATGGAAGAATGGCTAGAGGGCCTCTCAGCAAAGAAAAGGAAACGTCAACAGAAAAGCATAGGAACTCTAAAACCAAAAGGCTTAAAGTTTGAAGTTTGAAATTCTCTGGATGGGATTAAGAGCAATTGGGAGCTCACTTTGAAAAAAAAAAAAGGTGGATCAAAAAACATCACATTTGAGAAAGAAAAAAATAATTAATCTAACACCCAGCTTCTCAAACTGCGGACTATGACCCCATATGGGGTCGCATAGCTGAATGGGGGGGGGGGTCTTGAAAATGTTGGCTGTACTAAAAGGTTTCTGAGCATGCAGCAGCCAAACGTTAATTCGAAATCAAATGGGAAGTGAATCAAGGGGACCCTTGCAGTGCTCTGTGTTTGAGGACATGCACCTGTCACAAGCACGGGCTGGTGTCTGTTGCTGTTAAGCACCTGAGGTCTGATGTGAGGAAAGTCAAGATGGAGGGACCCTTCCTTCCCAGTGTCAGGCCCCTCCCTGCCGTCAGCCGATCCAGCACTCCTCACCTCGGCCTGACCTCAGGGAGAAGCTCAAGGTGCGCTTGACGCCCTCACAGTTGCCCGGGTCCTCGTTGATGATGCCCACGTTGGTGTTCCAGGTGGTCCAGTTCACCTCATCCACCCTGTGGGGGAGGGGCAGGGTCTGGGAGGCCAGCTGTCTGAGTCTGAACAGCCTTCACATTAGGACGAAGACATAGCAGGCGGAGGGACAGCCAGGGCTTATTTTATGGACATCCCTCATTTCCCACCACACCACAAGGCCCAAGAACTTTAAACACTGGATTCCTCCTGCATTAGGCTCTGTTTACCAGTTAGTCGTTTTTGGACACCTCAGGTTTTTTTGTGCTTAATGTTGGAAGTTCTACCTCCTGAGATCTGAGATGGGGGTCCTGCGCCCATAGCTGGATCCTATGATGGCCCTTGGACCCATTGCTGGCCTTCAGAGAACCCCATTTATATGACTAGCCCCAGAGAGCTCTAAGCCTAATCTCTACACCTTCATTTGGCTCCAGATGGGTCCCCCATATCCAGGGCCGAGACCAGTTCTCAGCTCTGACTCCTGCTTCGCCTTACCTGAAGCACCACCGGTAGTCATCCTTGCCATCGGGTGTGAAGCCCACCTGCAGCAGCTTGCCGGAGCGGAAGGCCTTCCTCATGCACTTCAGGAAGCTCTTCTCTGTATCCAGGATGGTGATGGCTCTCTGGAGGAAAAGGACACAGGCCCTAGGAGTTGATGGAGCTCACAAAGGGACCGTGTGGGATGCTAAGTGAGATCAGAGTCTAGGCTGCTGGGTCTAAACCCTGGCTCTGCTACCTGCCAGTTGTGTGGCTTGAAACACAGAGAGATGACATCTTTGGACCTCAGTGCTCTGTCTAAAGATGAGATGCTGACAGAATTCCCTTCAGAGGACTGTGAAAGGTGAAATGAAGTCAGGTAAGTCTGACACTTAGATCAGAGCCTACCATCCAGTAAGTGCTTTGTTGGTGGGGGTTCTGAAGGCAAACATGAGCCACGCAGCTTGGAAAGAAAACCCTTAGGGCCCACCCCATGAGAGCAATACCCATGTGTCTAGTGTCCAGTGCTCACCTAAGCCAATGATAACCCATGGGGCTAAGCCTACATCTACTGCCCTCTGGGATTGCTCAGCCCTGGACCCAATGCAACATCTGTTAGTTACAGCATCTAGTTAGGCCCCCCTGACTGCCTGAACATGATGGAGAACCGGGATGTCCATGGGAAGGGAGTCTTCCAAGGGAGCTGACGATGTTGATCCCTGGGCTCGGCTGGGTTCCCTGCCCCCTCCTCCATCCCACAGGGGCTCATGCAGAAGGGACAGCCTGCAGGCTGCACTCCCCCTGCCCCCACTCTGCTGCCCACCTGCAGCTTCCAGATGTTCTTGCTCTCTTGTGCAATCTTGTTGACAGTCTCACCCATGAGAGCTATGAGCATGTTGAGCAGGAGGATGTAGGTGAGAATCACATAGGCCAGTAACAGGATGATGAAGACAGCCTTGAAGTCATAGTTCTCGGTGAACTCCAGGTCGCCCATGCCGATGGTGAACTTGAACAGCTCCAGGCATGTGGAATACAGGCTGTTGTAAGAGTTACCTGGCCTGCAGGCAGACCCCCGGCATTTGTGGGGTACAGAGTCCACAGGTAGTGAGTTATTCTTCCCGTCCTCAATCAGTGTCACTACGGCTACAGGTCACAAGAGAAAGGGTGTGGGTGGATGAAAACTGAGCCCCCAGAACCTCCTGATACCTACCTCTCTGACCCCAGCACCCCCAGCAAGAAAGCCACTCAGCCGTGTAGCCCCTCCCCACCCCAGACTAGCATAAAACTGTAACAAAACTCTGCTTTGTTATAAGAGCATTATCATGATCTCATAGAAAAAGTGCTCGAAGAAATCTGCAAAGCTATGCAGATCGTGCACATACTGTGTTTGTATAGCACACGACCTGCTCAACCTTATAAGATGGACCTGGCTCACTTTGCCAGCCACACCATGTCTTTTAGAGATCCACTCTAGAACCTTGGGCGTTGAGCAGTCCAAAGCAGAGTGGCCCCTGATAGTATTCTTCCTTGGAAGTGTAGTACAGAGCTTGAGAACTGCTAAGCAGCTGAATCCAGTTCTTACTGCATACCAATATCCAAGAACCCTGAACCCTATCCCTTCTTGTACTGATTCACATAACTTCAGATCAAGTGCCACTGCCCACCCCGATCAGGTCTTACAGTCATGGACTCTCATCCCTCTTAGGCAGGAGGGATAAAATAAACAGCCCAATGGGAGCAGAGGCGGGCATACCTCAAGAACCATCTAACTGCAGAAATCAGACAAGGACTGAGGCAAAGGCATGTGGTCACAACAGGATGTGGATCAGTTAGAGGGGCCGAGGATCCGGTGGTAAGGAGCTCCATAAGACTAGATCTCAGTTTTAAAGTCACAAATGATAACAAGGATTATGACTCAAGTGACCCTGTGTGAATCTACACAGAGCAAAAAAGAGTCTCAAGGCCATCCTCACATTGAAAAGTTCAGTTACAGAGAGGGAGGAAAACTCTGCCTTATGATAAAATGCCAGGGACTAAAGGTGAGAGGAAAGGCAGGATTAGGGAACTGCTTGAAGGCTGGTGCTGTAACTCAGGGGGCATTTCCCTGGTGTGTGTTAGACCCTGGGTTCAAGCTCCAGCAGAAGAAACAAAGAAAGAAAGAGAGGAGAAAGAGAGAAGAGGAATGGGGAAGGAGAGGGGGAAAGAGACAAAGAAACAGAAAAGGAAGAGAGAGACAGAGACAGATTTTAAAACGGTTAAAATTGGGGAAAGCTCGGTCAGAAGAAAGAAGTCAGTCATTCTTACAAGTCATCCTTCTCTACTCTTAAAACTTCCTTGCGAGTCTGAAATAGCATTGAAATAACCTGGATTAAAAACTGAGCAAAAAGTATAGCTATACAGAAAGCAACCAGCACAGCATCTCTAAAACAACTGGGAACATCTCATAAATTACACTTCCAAGTTCTCAGGCTCACGGTGATGTGCTTTCTGTTTATCCATTCTGTCATCTGCAAGCATGCGCCTGTCTTCCCCACCTGGCTCCTCCTCCCCTGGCCCTGCAAAGCCCCGAGAAAGACAAATGAACCACAGATCTGCCTACCCACCAGCCTTGACTCAGCCTGTTACCTGTGGAAAATCCAAACAAGAACACGAGGTAGACAAACATAAACCGGCACAGGTCTCTGAGGATCATCTGCAGGAAAGAGCAGGCTCATGAAAGACAAGCCCAGTCCTGGGAGGAATAGAAGAATGACCCAGGCTGTATCAGCCCGGAGTGGCCAGAGAAAATGGAACCTTCGACGGGCTGGATTCTACAGTTTTCAGCTCAGACAGCATGAAGGAATCACTCACACCTCTCCCGTGGCCTTTGTTCAAGTTGGGAGATGGCAGTTTGGGATGCAGAGGCAAGAAGTTTGAAGAAAACCTCCATGTCAGGGTCAGTGCCAGGTTGCTTGGTTCTTGGGGAATAAATAGGCTAAGAGCTAAACCAATGGCTCCCCAGAGGATACAAGGAGACTGAACAGAGTGCATAGGACAGCATCTCACATCTATGGGGCAAACAGGGCTCCGTGGAAAACTCATGGGAACCTACCTTCTCTATCATGACAGCATAGATGCCCATCTGCTGGAATCCTCGGGTGTAGTAGAGCATGTTGGTCCAGCCCATGGCCAGGGAGAACACCATGGAAGCCACATACTCCTTGCGTTGGCTGAAGTACAGTACCACAGACACCAGCATGAACAGCGACTGTACAAAGCTAGGGGCAGAGGCAAAGGAGACCAGCTTAAGGGGAAGCTAAGAACAAAAGGCCCTGGAGCTGCAAGTAAGAGTGAGAATGTAGCCTTTCCCAGCTAGGGCTGGGATGCCTGCTCCCTTTAGCCCACATCTTCTCTGCAGGCACAAGGAGCAAAACATATGGCATGTTGGGAAGCAAAATCTTATTCTTAGAAGCACAAGGTAAGTATAGTACAGATGTTCCTTGATTTATAATAGCCATGCCCTGCACAATCCATCGTGTGTCAAAAATATAAGAGAAATGTATCGAATATACCAGCCTCCTGATGATGAGTGCTTATGCACATGGTGCCGTAAGAGGCAGCGCTTCCCCTTGGGGCTGCCCCACTGAAAACACTGAAGACTGTGCGGGGGGGGGGGGGGGGGAGGGGGGGGAGGTAGAGGAGAGCAAGAACAGGCCAATCACAAAGAGGAAGATGTGAGAAAGAAGCAAGAGCCGTGAGAATTCTGAGGCTGGCAGCAGAGAAAAGAATCTCATCAGGGTGAGAAGAAGAATCAGGCCGGGGGGGGGGGGGGGGGGGGGGGGGGGGGGGGGGACACCCAATCAGAAAGACAAAACAGCAAACAGGATATGGTGGCCTACATCTGCCACCCCAGCCCTGCAGATACAAAGGCAGGAGGCTTGATGTGAGTTAGAACCAGGGCCAGATTGGGCTGCATAGCCAGACCCTGTCTCAAACAAAAGGAAAGAGAACTCTAGGGGAAAAAACCCTCAAGGGGAAAAGGGGGGATTTGACCATGTGTTAAATCCATTTAGAGGCTTGGATTTAAGGGAACTTGCACCAGGATGTGTGGGAAGAATTAACAGTGTGTGCAATGTGAACTAAACTGGGGAAACTTCAGAGGACAAACATGCATTAGGAAGATTCAGAAGCTGTTCAAGAGTTAGGGATATTTACAGAAGCATAAATGCAAACGCTTGACCACTGACTAACAAGATATTACATAATCACATTGGGGTGACAAAAAAGGAGAAGCAGATAGGAAGAAGGAAGCCTTGTCAGCGGCAGGACTAAGTGGCAGAACAAGAGCCTGAGGAAAGAGGGTTTCAGAGAATGGGAAGGGTTGGGGGCAAGGCACTGGTCTGGCCTATAAGCACGTTTGCACTCTTGTGATTTATATCAACGTGAATGAGTAGTTTTGATAACATAAATGCTACATGCCTTTAGTTTGATAGTATGTTCTATATTAATAAGTATAATTATGTGTAAGCATGTTTTTGTGTGTTTACACACACATACACACACTAACATCACTACAATGTGGCTACACCTTTTAGAAACTGGAATCTTGAGTGTACTGGCATAATGCTGCTATGTAGGGAACATTTCTTCCTTTAGGCAAGTCAGCATTGTGATAGCCCGTTGCTGCAGGCCCTAGAGCCTGAGCCGCCCTTCAGGACTAAGATAAAGGTCTCTGAAGATCAGAGTGGGACCATGAGGTTTATAAATCCTAAGAACAAACTAGTCACAGCATCACTAGAAACCAACTCCTTAATCACTCCCAACAGGAAAAGAGAAGCCCCAGGATTGAGAGGAAAGGGGAAGAAAGTTTAAATGAAGATCCAGAGCCCCATGGTCGAAAGCCTCTGCAGGATGGGTTTTGCAGGTTCCAGTTTATTTTGTGAGCAGAGGCTTTCGGCAACACATGCGCCTTTGCTTATCGGTCTCCTCTAAAAGCAGTGGCTCTCACCCAGGACCACATACCACCGCGGCTGCGGCCTCCACCCACACAGGAAGCAGATTTGTCAGTATCTCTCTGTAAGCGTTTTTGATACTCAAGACAAGAAGATGGGGGCTAGCTGCTGGTATCTAGCAGAGAAAGGCCATCGATGCTGCTAAATGCTCAGTGCACAGGACAATCCCTTTCCCACCCACTGAGTTATCTAGTCCAAGGTGTCCATGACACTGGAATAAAAAAATAAAAAAATAAATAGAAAATAAAAACTGCCTTACAGACTGGAAATTCTTGAAGGCGGGGAAAAAAATAGGTATACTTTGCCTCTGTCTTCCAGTGATGACCCAGTGAATGGCAGGGGCAGGCACACACTGTGGACCAAGTAAGTCCAACTGCAAACCATGTGACCTGTGACACAGTCTGTTGACCCCAGCACCTGACTTATCTGGCAGAGTAAACAATAGCTGATATTGATTCATCTAATCAATAGTGTTAGAGTGCCTCCTACCTTTGCTTCAACATGCTTACTGAGGCCCTACTATGTGCCTGCTCAAGCATGGGTGAGAGAATGAGGGAGAACCAGCCTCGGGAGGTCAAACAGAGCATAAAGCACCACTTACAAAAGTATCTCACTGTAGCTGTCCACAAACAAACTCTTGAGGGATGGCCGCCTCTGCAGGAAATATTGAATCTGCGAATAAACAGACACAGTAAGTTTCTTGGATGTTAGATGTGGCTAAATGGGGAGGTTCCAGCATGCTTTCAATGGGCCACCATACTGGAACACTGGAATGGGTTCCAGCAAGGAACATGAAGAATGGAGCATCAGTAAGTCAGGCTGAGGGGTGGGTGACGCTATGTGACTCATGGAGAGCTTTACAAACCTAGACTACGATCACCAGTGTACCTAGAAGGCAATCGAGGAAAAAGGTCACCGAAATCCTATCAGCTGCTGTGATCCCAGGGCAGGGCTCAGAAATTTCCTGTCTTCTAGTTTGCTCTCCCACCTCCACCATCCTGCTCTATACTGAGTGTGACATCATAGCCAGAATCCCTTTATGCAGCTACAACTGAACCAACCTGCCAGATCAAACTTTGGGGGTTGGGAACTCCTCTCCAAAACACCTCCATGCACTGGCCCCCAGTTTAATCTCTGCTTGCTCAGAGGTGCCCACCTGCCGCTAGGGCTTTATACTTTCTTAGATAATGTAAGTCGCAATTGTGAAAAGACAGTGTTTCCATAAAGACAGGGCAGTGATTGATACAAATTCCACAAAAGTTGGATGAGAATGTCCCCATAGACTCGTGTGTTTGAATACTTCATCCCCAAATTGGTGGGACTGTTTGGGAAGGACTGAGAGGTGTGCCCTTGCTGAAGGACGTGTGTCACTCGGGACAGACAGGCTTTGAGGTTTCAAAAATTTCTCCCACCACCATCTTCAGTGGGCTTGCATTCTCTCTCTCTCTCTCTCTCTCTCTCTCTCTCTCTCTCTCTCTCTCACTCACTCACTCACTCTCACTCTCTCTTCCTCCCCTTCTCCCCTCTCTCTCTCTCCTTCTCTCTTGCCTCTCTTCCTTTCTCTCTCTTCTCTCTTTCCTCCCCTCCTCCTTCTCTCTTCTCTATCTCTGCCTCCTGTCTGTCATTCAAAATGTGGGTTCTCAACTGTCACTCCAGCCACTGGCTACCTACAGCCTCAATTCCTCCTTTATAGATTCTAACCCTCTAAAACCATGAGGCCATATAGACCCTCTTTTTCCTGTAAGTCTCTTTGCTCATGGCATCTCATCACAGCAATGACAAAGTAACTAAGAAGTTACACACACACGTGCACACACACATAAACACACAAACATGCACACATACACACATAAACACACAAACACACATACACATACACACATGCACACACACACATGCACACGCGCGCGCACACACACACATACAAAAAAGTTAAGGCAAGAAGATCAAGAACTCAAGCAGACTAGGTTACACAGGGAAACTTCATGAAAAACAAAACAAAACAAAAGCAAAGAACAGAGCTAGAGAGACGGCTCAGAGGTTAAGAGCACTGGCTACTCTTCCAGATGTTCTGAGTTCAATTCCCAGCAACAACATTGTGGCTCACAACCATCTGTAATGGGAACCTATGCCCTTTTCTGGTGTATCTAAAAGCAACTACAGTGTACGCATATAAATAAAATAAACATTTTAAAAGATTAAAAAATAAATACATACATTTTTTAAAGACCATAATGATTTCAAATTCTGCATTCAGCTCTTTTTTCATGGACATGTGTTCTCACCCCTGCCCTAAGTTTTACTCAAAGAAAACCATAAGCCATGCATTCCCTAAACTCTAGATTTTACACAAGGGTTGACATGAAATTCTAAAAGGAACCCTCACATTCAAAGGCAAGACCCTGGTTCCTGAGGATACTCCACAGTCAGAAAAGTACTCACTGCGTGAGGAGGAAGGCCAACACTTGTGAAGTGAAAGCCAGACACAGCTGCATTTCACTGTTAGGCTAGTGCTCAGTATGGAGTGCTAGGTAGACGGTCCCCTGGAGCTTCCCAGGCAAGCAGTCAAAGAAAAGACTCTCCCCACAAGAGCAGCCAGGAGACTTAGTAGTGGAGATCCAATTGATCTCCATGTGCCCTTGGGAGTATACTGGGTAATCCCTGGAACCCAGCCATGGACACTGAGGAGTCTCAGCTTTACCCACTCAGCTCTCAGCCGTTGTGCTCCCAGTGTTTGTCAGCAGCAGCAGAAGCCCACAACTTGTGAGGGGATGCTTACCCCTCGGAAGAAGAAGTAGACTCCTCCTGACACAGACAGGATCTCTCCAGTGACTCGGAAATAGTCTCCAACGGTGTTTTTCAGCTTATAGGGGGGCTGTAAGGCACAGAGGAGCTGGTGACACATTCATCCAGTCAACAAGTATTCACCAGGTGCCACCAGGTACCAAGCCTCATAATTAAGACTTGGCTCCTGCCTGGGAGACAAGCCTCCATTAAAAGAGAAGCAGAGGTCTATCGAGATGATTCTACAGGAAGAATGGTGCTCTGTACAAGCCTGAGAACTGATTCTGGTCCCCAAAACTCATTGTGAAAGGACAGAGATAACACACACACACACACACGCACACACAATCATCATACAGATATAAAACAACAACAATAATTTTAAGGCGAGAAGCACAGAGACAATGAGGTATCATGGGTCATCTACAAGATGGTCCCTTTGTAAGACTTGCTTCCCAGAGTCTCTAGGTATGAGAGGATCCTTCCAGTGCTATGTTATTCCCCCCCAAGCAATGTCCCTGCCCAGGGCCAAGTGGATGGGAGTGGGTGACAGGGTAGGTGGAGGTGCTCTTACACACCTGCTGTAAGGGTTGGGTCAGCCTGCAAGAGAGAAACTGAGGCCAAGGAAGTGAGGCTCTCCGGGCAGTCTCTCCACCTGTCAGTGAGCTAGGAAGGGGAATCCCAGGCAAGTTCTGGGCCTGGAGCCTACAGCCTCTTAGGGAAATGCTTCACCCAACCCCAACCCCCAAATAGGGCCCATGTTCTTGGCCGCACCAAGCCTTCCACGGGCCGATAGTAGGCAGCCGTGGTGAAGATGATCATATACAAGCAGTAGACGAAGAAGTTGAAGTAGAAGATGCGCTTGACAAATCTGTCCCACTTGTCCTGTAGGAGTCGGTTCAACGGCTCCACGAGAAGCATGTCATGGCGGTTCTACGGAAGTAGAGAGAAGTGAGGTGAGGCTCATCCCTGCACCGGCAACTACCTGGATAGCCACACCAGGCTGTGGCACTCCTCACACCTATGCAGCCCACCCAGTTAAGGAAGAATGCCAAGCAGCCAAGAGTCACCGAGGTCTGAGGCATTGTATAGCCAGGGCCTCGGGTTGGTCCCTCTCTGTTGTGGTTCACTAACTGACTACTCTCATAGCTTCGGTGTCTCCATGAGTACGGTGACTGGTGAGAAACTGGGAAGGTCCTAAATCAGTGGTTCTCAACCTGGGGGTGGAGCAACCCTTTCTCGGGGGGGGGGGGGTTGCCTAAACCCTCAGAAAACACAGGTATTTACATTGTGATTCATAACAATAGCAAAAAAATGCAGTTATTTAGTAGCAATAAAAATAATTATATTGGGGGATGGGTCACCACAACATGAGGTCCGTAGTACTAGGAAGGTTGAGAACCACTACCCTAAGGGCTCACTTAAGAACTTCGGTATTTACCAACAACATAATCCCATTATTTCTAACAATTAACTTTCTTCACTCCCCGGCAAGATGACCCCTTGGGAAGCTGAGGTTGCCTTTATATTCTTTATTTCTCATGTTTGAAGCCCTGAGTGAGGTATGTGAAGGAACCTAAAAGGCCTGTCCTGGAGCAGGGGAACAATGTCAAATACTGTCATTTGAAGTAGCCTTTAGGCGAAAGTCCCATATCTAGAGGCTTGAAGGCTCATGAGACTGAGGATATAACAGATGAGTTCAAGGCAGCTCGTCCTAGCTTCTCTCCCGTGCTTAAACACTACCACAGAGACACTTTTGTGTGGCTCCTATACACTTTGGGAGATGGGAAACTCTTCACTCCTTCAAGGGCCTCTGGAGAAATATTAACTACAGGGATGATCTATTATTTAGAGTAAGTTGGTCATCTCTACCTTCCACCAGTGTATCAGGTCAAGCCGAATGGCCCACCAGAAAGCATTGGGGATATGAATGTTGATGGCTGTCCCTGAGCTTTTTCTCCTCCGAGTTAAATTCCTCAGTCTGTGATGAGGTCATTCAGACCACCCCTTTAACAACTCAGATGCCAGATTCAACATGGCAGCCCAGGTGGGGCTGACAGGGCAAAATAGGTCAGGCCTCACCTTCCTTGGACTGTGTTCCTATAGATACAACTTCATCCAGTGGGGCACCATGGCAGCCCCTCCCTGCCTTTGGCAGAGACTTCAGCTCCCAAGTCCACTTCTGGAGTTTGGAGTCTGACTTTAGGAAGAGGGGACAGGTGAGGTAGCCTTATAGACTACTCATTAAGTATCGCTGAGTCTTTACTTGGAGCTAGAAATACTAAGTAACATGCCACCCTCCATACACAAACTCTAGATAAAGTAGCCAAGATAAAACACCTACCCATGAGTAGAAAGAAAATGCAGAAACACTGCTATGTAACTCCGAAGATCAGAGCATGGCACCAGCCCAGAAGCCATAAGAGAAAAAAACAAATACCACCAAGCAGCTTGACCCAATCAGAATGAAACCCTTTTATAAGTAAAGGGTGCTGAATATGAAATTAAAAGGCAAAAGACAGACAGGGAGAAAAGCTATACTTCAGCACCAACAATAGAGAAAAGACTGGTTCATTCAGAAGCCAAGAATGTCTATAAACCAGGAGAAGCCAGCACAGTCCTATAACCTTTGGAGACCCACAAAGAAGAACAAAAGGCCAGTAAATGCACAATGATGATCCTCCCTCCTCACTGTGGGGTGTGGTGGCCCCTGGCTTACAGTCCTAGCACTTTACAGTGAGGAGGATCAGGAGTCCAAGGCTGGCCTGGACTGCAGGACAAGCCGCTGTCTCACAAAACAACAAGAAGAAACAGGTTGGGTGGGCGTACTTTTTGATTTGGAGATTCCAGCTTCCCGTATCTTTCACGGGAAAATCCTCAGGCCTGTGTCAGCGGCCTGCAGATAGCCTGACTGTCCTGTGACGAAGGCTGGGCAGCGGCTTTTAAATGAGGCACACACGTGCGTGCTCAGATGACATTAACTACAACACATGTCCATGACTGACAACTGCTTGTCCTACAGTGTATACAGTGTGGTCCTGCTTACACAAATAAAGAGATTCCACAAAGCTTTTCACGTGGCATAAAGAAAGCTGTCCTTATCTCTGTACTTCTGAAATGTCCTCGTCTTTTATGATCTAATGGCTGCCGTTTGTTTGCTAAGGGAAGCACAAGAGAAAGGAGGTGGAATAGGTCTACAGGACACGGGCTCGTGGCAGCCGGTTTTCGTGTGAGAGGCTGGAGCAAGGGCAGGGTCGAGCTGGGTAACCTTGTCCTGGCCCTGGCCACTCACAGGCGTCTCACTGCTGCTGTAGGCGATCACCTCCAGAACTGAGTTCTTCTCACAGGTGTCAATGCAGGACAGGTCATAAAGGGAGGAGTGCACCGGCCCGTAGGCCCATTCAGTGAACTTCCTGGACAGGTGCCGGCACTCCGGTTCATGGATCTCCCTCTGGAGAATGTAAGCCAAGACCTGTGGCAGGAAGGAGATTCCCCATCAGGCCAGCCCAGGCCATGGACGGCTTCCCCAGGCAAGCTCTGAGCTCTTACAACAAATGCATTCAGCTTTCCAGCTCCTTCACTAAGACACCCAGGCCAAGCCCCAACACCTTTCCCACTATCAAGATCCACAGAGCTGACTCTGACCTCAGCTATACCCACATCAGATGCAGTTCTCCAGGGCCCCAAGAGTTACAGACCTTCTGTGAAAGGACAATGACGTTTTCTAGAAAACTTCAAGCCAGAAAGAAATAATCGAAATCTAAGGAATATGCCAGGCTTGATGGTTCATACCTGTAATCCCAGCATTCAGAAGGCTGGGACAGGAGAATTGTTCCAACCTTGAGACCAGGCTAGTAAGTTACATGCCAGCCTGGACTACAGAGTGAAATACACACACACACACACACACACACACACACACACACACACATACACACACACATACACACACATACACACATACATACATACATACAAACACATACACACACACACATACACACACATACACCACACATACTACACACACATACACACATACACACACACGCATACACACACACACATATACACACACATACACACACACATATACACACATACACACACACACATATACACACACAGACACACACACACACACACACACACCTTGAATCCCTGTGACAAAGTTGGAAATTAGACACCACCATGTTGACCTTCCTGGTTTCTGCTCACAGCTCCTTTGGCTCACATTAACTGCCTCATTAGCTGGTAGAATTAGAATCCTGTACACACAGTCTTCTATCCAGCCACCCACCCCCCGCCTGGTATCCACAGCTCCAGGCCAAAGCCCCAACCTACCCCGATCTTCCCACTGCTAGCAGCCAAAGCCAGTGGTGTGAGCCCCTTCTTGTTGGTGAGTTCTTCCAGCTTCAGCGTGGGGTGGAGTTTGGCCCCCAGGATCAGGATCTCGTTGTACATGTTTGTCACGAACTTCGTGTTGTCAGCTGTGTTATCCGCCACCTCCACCAGGGCATGCAGCACCGTGTTGCCCACCGAATCCCGGGCACTGATGTCTGCTGGCTGACAGGAGTTCTGCAGCAGGAACTTCACAATGGCCAGCTGGTTGGTACATGCAGCCAGGGACAGCGGCAGCTCACCTGCAGCCAACACAGGATCCCCAGTGGAGCCCCACAAATGAGGCTTGTTCCTGGATAACTGGGCCTCTAGCTCCCTCATGTCTACCACATGGCCTCCCTACCAAAGTAGAAGCCAGGCCTCCCTTTGGTTTTCTTGAAGAAGTCCCCGTTAGCGGCAGCCTGGACATCTGCTCCGTTCTCCACCAAGAGAGTCACCAGCGTCATGTTCCTCCTCTCAATGGCGATGTGCAGTGCTGTCTGGCCTACAGAGGGAGGCGCACTGTTGGCCTTGTGATTACAGTCCTGCGGGGGTCCAAAGAGATGTGCCCAGGGAAGAACCCTGGGCAGGTAGCAACTGCTTCCCAGAAGCACCCAGAAAATGCCTGCACAACCTCTCACTGTAGGAGGCCGGGGTCTGCAAATTAGGCCAGGGAAGTCTTGAAGCAGCAACAAAACAGAGCAGAAAATACCAAGCTGCAAAGGAAAGTGGACAGAGGGAAAGAAGAGGGAGGGAGGGACAAAGGAAGGAGGAGAGAGGAAGCCAGAAGGTGTGACAGCAAGGGATAGGGACCACCAAGTCAGCAGGAGGGCAGCAGAGATCCCAGGGTCACAGGAGGAGACTGCAGATGAGAAAGGGCAGGGATCAGAGCCAGGAGAAAGCAACACAGCGACAGGAACTGGGGCTGCCCCCCCCCCCAGAGTGCAGATGTTCTGTAGCTGTGCCAGGCCACCCCCAACCTCACCCTTGTAGTAGCTGTCTGTGTAGCTGGCATTGACAAACTGCTTCAGGCTGTCTGTCTTCCGGGCGATGTCCAGGAGCAGTGCAATGGTGTCGTTCTGCCCATTGTGCAGATTGAGCATGGCTTTCAGCAGACAGGTCTTTCCTGTCTCTGGGTCTGAAAGGCAGAGAGAAGGTCAAAACCAGGTCAGGCTTGGAAAAGGCCCCTGGGAAGCCAGTCCTCACAGGGCCACCTTTGAACTCGCTGTCAGTCAGGCGCTTCTTGCTCTTCTGCAGGAAGGGCAGCAAGCTCTCCAGCTCCTGACAGTTACTCTGAGCCACAGCATCAAAGATGCTCCTGCGATCATAGAGCCTCGGGGGCTTCTCAACGCCAGTGGAGACAGAGTCCTGGGAAGACTGCCTGAGAAATAAGTCATACCCTCATCACAGGCCCAGCAAAGAGTGTGACTAATCCCCAAGGCAAGCCAGCCAGCGTAGGAAACACACGGAACTGTAATAAGAACCCTGGGATACTCGTGTCCCCAGCCCGTCCCTGGCCTATCTGTAGACAACTTGGAGAAAGCTGTTGCTATTACTGTCACCTCATCGTCCACCCAGAATACCTGCCTTCCTGCTGGGGCTCGGGAGACAGGAGCCCAGAGGGGCTAGGATGATTGGCTTGGCCCTTAGAAATGAAAAGGCGTCTTCACACTACCCAGAAGCCGTCCTGAGTGACCCTCTGTGCTGCCTCGGAGGAGGCGGGAAGGTTGATGGGCTCCTCACCTGTGCTGTTTGTCTTCTTGGTCCACAAGATCCTAACCTTGAATGTGAAGCCCAAGTATTTGGGGCTGCTGAGCATTTGGGGCCTGGGTACTTTGCATGTGCTGACAACTGGAATCAGCATGTACACTCCAGCATCTGTGACTGAGTGTCCGGTGAGATGACAAGAGTGTGGGCCAGACCACCTCTGAGGGCTCCCCAACTCCCCAGCTCTGTGGCATTTAATGGAGGAGCAGCGAGAGCCCTTTGTGGTGTTACCGATGGCCGGGACTGGTCTTGGAAAGGAAGGGCCACCAGACTTACCTGACACAGGCAGGCCCATCCCCAGGCCTCTGGATAGTGACAACAGAGCTGACAGTGATGATAGGGCAGGAGGCCAGCCCACCTTCCTCATAAGAGCAGTCCAGGGGAGAGGCCTCCTCTGAGTCACCCTTCCCAAAAAGCCGGGTGCGACTCCTGGTAGTGAAGATGTGGGGCTTGGCTGGAGGTGGCTTGGAGTTAGGGTCTCTGTCTGGAGGGTCCAGGCAGGAGTTCTCTTGGGGTGGGGGCTCAGATTCTCCCGAGTCTAAGCTAGCCCATTGCTCCATCCTTGCCAGATCCTCTGTGACCCAATTTGCAACCTGCAGGTAGCCACAAAGATAAGGTCTGTGCCCATCTTGGGGACTAATTCTCATCCCCTCCCCACTCCCACCCCCATCTCCTTGTCAAGCCTGCCCCCCTCCCCCTCCCGCCCTGAGAAGCAAGACACCTCAAAGGGACAACTAGTAGTGCCCTGCAGAACTAAAGTTTTCAGGGCTGGGCCTCCCACTTCAGCAGCCCTGGGGAAACAGAACTGCAGTGATCAGCAAGCCCTGTGGCCACAGTGGCCAAGCTCCCCAGCTCCAAGCCAGCAAGGTCTGGGTGCTCAGCCGCCTGGGCTGCTCTTCCTGCATCCCCATATCAGAGTTCAGAAGCATTGTGGAGGAACTTGGTATCAAGACTGATGAGGATGACCAAGCCCCAAAGAGCCAGGCAGTCTGTGTTCACGGAGGAGGAGGGTGACCCCCATCTGTGCTGCAAAACTTGTGTGCTGGGTGTCAGCAACCACACATACTTTGCCCTTCCACACAGCTGCAGCAACAGCAACCGTGTGTGAGCATGCACACACATGTGCAGCATATAGTGTGCCTGTGGGTCGTTTTTTTGTGAAATTAGTGTATTTCAAGCATCCAGCCTATACTTTGCAATGTCATTTGCTGTGGGGATGGCAGGTGTGACACTTTTTCCTACCCCAGTTCCCCTGCTCTCCCTCCACCTGCTGGCCATCCTGCTCCCTGGTTCCCAGGACTCTCCTAGATCAGATGCTTTTCCTCCCAACCTGCCTCCACCTAGACTGCATTCTCTTCCTCCTTCCAAAATCTCCCCACCTCTCAAATGCCACCTCCCCTCAGGATCCAACATGAGTTCCTACCTCAGCAGAACCCTGTCATTCCTGAACCTTCAGAGTGACCAGACCCCTGCCTGTCCAGCCTGATAATCCTTTTAGTACAGTCCACCTTGTTATCTAACTCTCTCTGTCTACCTGCTTGCTTTCTTCCATGCCCTATGACCTCTGCCCAGCAGAAACTTTGCCTGAAGAAATCCACAATGTGTCCCTTCCCACCAAGGCTCCTAGAATATCATAGAAGATGAGGCAGACAGAGGACTATGTGACAATGAGACAATGTCTTGTGGACATGACAGGACCGCTGCACTAGGGGACTCACAGCAGCTGTGGTTCCAACTGCATCCACACATCAGTGGACGGGGGAGGGCTATGAGTTATTGGTAGATGTTGGCTGCTGAAAGGGAAAAATCAGTTTTCTTCAGAAGCATGGTCCCTAGCATGTTGCCTGAACTCCAGTGGATGATCCTATACCTGTGCACATTAGGTCTACACTCATTTCATTCATAAAGAGAAAGAGACAGGGGAAGAGGATGAAGAGGAAGAGGAAGAGGAAGAGGAGGAGGAAGAGGAGGAGGAGGAAGAGAAGGACATGAAGTTGAGAAGGTGACATGGGGCAGCTTGAGGCTAAGAGGGTTAAAGATAGTGCATATGATCAAACATGTTGTATTCATGTATAACATTCTCGAGGAAAAATTTTAAAGCATATTTTTAGAAAAGGCAAGGTGGTGTTGGACTCTGTACAAGAAATAAAACCCGTCAGCCATAGGCTCTCTTCCTCCTCAGTTCAGTCAGTTAGGGAAATGAACACTCCAGCTGTGTCTGCATTCTGGAAAGCGGCCACTGACAGAGGTGGGGGAGGTCTCTTGAGTCCTGCATTTTCAAGGGAAAGTTCAGACTACACAAACCCCGAGCACAAGGCCAGGCCAGGCCCATGAATCTGCTGTGGACTAATTTCACAGCCACAAAAACAGGCGGAGACCTGACTGGCTCCAGCCTGTGACTGGCAGAGTATAGTTGCTTCCCCTGCCCTTCTGGTCTGCTCTTGGGAGCACCAGAAGCTGTCTGATCCTGGGTCACTGCTGCAGAAAGTGCTCCCAGACACAGATGCTCATTTCTGACCTCTCCTCATTTGCTTGGTCCATCACTCAGCTGCATCTACACTGTCCTGCAGATCAAGCAGGAGACAGCAGCAGTAGGACCGGCAGCTGAGGGCCTTGGAGGCCAAGAAACAGAAGGGGAACATGATTAGACAGACAACAAGAAGCCCTGAGGAGCTTTGAAAGCAAGGAGACCGGTGCTGGTATAGGCTTTCAGAAGACAGCTTTCAAAAGACAGCTTTTCAGAAGACAGCCCAGGACTGTCCATAGTCTAAGGAGACTGTAATCATTTTAAAAGCTCAGCAGGACTAATGTGAGAAGAGGCCTTTGATCCAGTGAGGGTGTGTTTTCCCAACGTAGAGGAATGCCAAGGCACTAAGGTGAAAAGAGTGACTGGGAGAAGGTGCACCTTTGTGAAGACAAGTTGAGGGGGAGGGGGGATAGGAACGGGGAGAAGGAAGGAAATGATATTTGAAATGTAAATACAGAGACTACTCAATAAAATAATTAAAATAAAATAAAACCTCAGCAGGGCTGGGTATGATGCAGTGGTAGAACACGTGAGTATGTATGAAGCCCTGGCTTCCATTCCAAGCACAATAAAAATCAATTAAAATAAATAAATAATAGGCACAGGAGTCAAATGAAAATAAGATTAGCCAGCATGTTTGAGCACATGCTATGTATAACAAAACATTCACCAAAGTTCACTTATCTTTTGCTGATGTAGAAGCCGAAGTCCAAAGAGGTTGTGCTATTTCCCAGATGGTACACAGTGATCAGGAGGAAGCCGGAATTTGGTTGAGAGCAACTCTAGCCCTCTGCCATAATCTCTGGAAGGCTCAGGGCTACTGATCATATGTTAAACATGATCTTAAACTGCACAGTAGGGACTTGGGGGCTGATTAGACCTGGCACTCCTACTCCTGGAACCAGACATGAGCTCCAAATCTAAAGAACCTTCTTCTGATGAGGCAAGCAATCATCCTAAGATGCCCCCAAACTCCAAGCAAAGGACAGATAATGTATACATCCCATGTCCATGACTGCCCTGTGGATAAGCTAGCTGCAAACTCCAAAATAAAGGAATCCTAGTGGTTGGGTCTTTGCCTCTTCCTTGGGCTGATCTAACCACACCAGGAACCAGGAAGCAGCCCACATTCTAGCTCCCCACTGAAAACCAAGCTTCTCCCACTTTCACAATGGCAGCACACAGGGGTGGGGTGTACATGTGCAATGAAAGGAAAGGAACAGGGGCAAGACGGTCTGTCATAGCTACGCCTGAAGTGTGCCATGAACATGAGCCCCATATGATGCCCCGTCACAGAAGTAAGTGTTACAGTGATCTGGGGAATTCGGCCCCGTTTTAGGCAAACACCTGTTGGTTTTCTGATGGAGGTAGAAGCTCTGGTTTATGCCAGGTCCATAAACTCATACACTCAAGAGCTATCTTGAAAAACATACCTACAGAGACCCACATTAACCCTGGGTCTGCCTTTCCTTGTCAGTGTGTGATATTCAATCTGGCTTTGCAGGGGATGGTATCCTTCCTTTCTCTCCAGGCCATGGGGACATCCTGAGGGTGCTTCTCCCATCTGCCTCAGGGTCCAAAATTTCCCTCCCTTTAGGGCCTTGAGAACATCTCCCTCTGGTTGCCTGTGATTTTTGAGGAACTGAGGAAACCTAGTCAGCTACATCATGCCCATTTCTACCAGACCCAAGCACCAACTCAGGAAAGACAGAGAACTGAGCACAGCTTCCTACACTGGGAAATGAAGGGCAGAAGGGTACTACTAAGAACACAGAGGAGCCAGAACAAGAACCCAGGCTGCCCTGCCCAGCCCTGCACCTCTGCACAGAGAAGCCAGCACACAGAAGGCCTCCAGAAAGGCTCAGACCTCTGGGATCTACGGCAGCTGCCACCTCTCCCTTCTGCTGCAGAAGCCAGCAGAAGCCAACTAACTGCCACCTCTGTCAGGGACCCGCTGCCTACAGTCAGCCAAGTTACATGTGCAGTGCTGTTGCTTCAGCCTCCCCGAAATCCCTGAGGCAGCCACTGTACTACCCAGTTTTCAGATGGGGTAACCTAGGCCCTCAGAGCCCAGCAGATTCTCACACAGCTGGACAGTGGCAAACCATCGGGCAATGAGAAGGACTTACCAGCTAGGTGCAGGCACACCCTAAATGGAGCAAGTGCCTTGGAGCTGTTGTTTGCGGGAGAGCCAGGCTGCTGTGTGGTAAGAGCGACCTCCCTGCCTCTGTGAGGGTCCTTGCCCCTCCCCTGGCATATGGCAGGGATGGGCTCTGGGCATACTCTGGCACTCAAGGAAAAATCTGCAGCAATGGCAGCAGCTGCTGTTGCCACGGCCCCGATTCCCAGAGGATCCCAAAGCTTTTCCCATCATTTTTGCCCTTTTTCAGAAACCACAGCCAATGCCCCACCCCCAGCCATGCCAGGGCCGAGGAGCACTTAGCTGCCTGCAGCCCGGTCCAGCCTGAGCCATGCCTTGATTCTCAGAGCCTTGACCATCTCTCCTATAAGTCTGGGGAGTAGCCCCCTTAAAGGACTGTCACAGCCAGAGATGCAAAGCCCAGTGTCCTAAAGCTGCTGTGTTTCCAAAGGAAAAGGACTGGGACATCTGAGCCACCTGTCTTGTCTGGAGACCCTGCCTCCTTTGGGAGTCTGGGTCCCTCTGTACCCAAACCCAGGGTAGAGATTAGGTTTGGGGGTCTCTAGGTCTTCCAAACCCCAACCTTACTTGACTGGGGTTCCTTAGTGAACAATAGCACACACACACACACACACACACACACACACACACACACAAACCATTATGTGTGCTAATTTCTCCCCCAGCGTCATCCTAACTACCAGGAAGCAGGTTCAGCCATCACACAGTGGGCAATTAGAACAAGCCCATTCCTTCTCAGATCCTGCCCAGCAAAGTCCACCAGCCTTCAAGGATAACATGCAATGCTGCACCCACAAACATTCTGCTGGAGCCATCCCTCCAAGCAACTGCCTCTAGGAAGCCCCGGGATGTAAATTAGGTTAGTTTCGAACCCTGGACAAATGGCCGAGATGAGATGCCTAATTAACGTATCAACGTGGGCCTGACCTCTGGGTTTTCCCAGCACCCCTCAGTCCCTACTTGTTACAGGGTATAGCCGGCATACTCTGTCCTCTCTCCTGAACTCTGCAGCCCAGAGGCTCAGCTGCCCTTCCCTCAGAGGCTCTTCCCGAGATAATCCAGACCTTTTGGTTACACACCCCTTTTGTACCTTTGGCCTCCTGGCTGCTGCATCTGGTCCCCCTCTCTTCTCTCTCGCTCCCTCTCTTCCACCCCTCACCCCACCTCTCCACATGGCTCATGTACATAGGGACAGCAAATCCTTCTCTCAGCTTGCCTCAGTACCATCTGTGACCTGTCCGAATCCAGCACCCACTGACTGGCTGTCCCCTGACTGTGAAAGGACTCATCTTCTGGTCATCTAATCTGGTAGTTAGTATCTCTTGTCCTCATCCTGTCCTTCTCTGACCTGTCTGCCCTCGATGTCTAGGCCTCCCACCCATCTCTCCTCTGTCCGACAGCCAGTCCCTTTCTCTCAGCTCCCTGATCACCAATCATCCTGGTCCTTCCCCCAGCCTCCTGATGCTCTACACTGCTGAAAGATGCTCCAGCCGTCTGCTCTGTGTCTTTAGCCCATAGGACATTTTCTCTTTTACTGGAACCCATCTTCTGTCATCACAGGGGCAGGGAGGCGACTATGCTGCCTCCACACTCTTCCTCTGACCTCGTTCTGCCCAAGCCACCTGCACCGTCCGTCTTGTCCACTTAGCAGTCTTCCGGTCCCAGGTAGGAACTAGAGATACCACAGTTCCGTCACTCAGCCTCACCTTCACAGCCCTTCCCTATCTAAAGCCCAGCCTAAGCCTGTCACTTCCAAACTCCTACAGAAAACTCAGCCTATATACTTCCTGTGGCAAGTGGCCCTGTGGTTCCAGTGCCGACAGCAACAATGGCCAGGGGTACTTAACTGGAAGCATAGAACATTCCAGGTTGGTATACACACTTCATGCATACTATGTCATTGGACTCACAAAAGCTTCATGAGTTGAGTATGAGAAGGGTGTGTGTGTGTGTGTGTGTGTGTGTGTGTGTGTGTGTGTGTGTGTGTGCACGAGCGTGCATGCGTGTGCACATGCAAACATATTCCTGGACATGTGCCTGTGCTTGCATTTGCCGAACCCACAGCAGGATATCAGTTGTTCAAGTTACTGGCACATGCACCCGTGCCTGACTTTTGATAGGATCTTGGGATTCTGAACTGAAGTCCTCGTGCTCGAATAGCAAATGCTGTTCCTGACCCAGCCATCTCTCTAGCCCACCGGGTATGACTCTGTCCTCATCATATAGATATAGAAAGGAAGCACAGACAGGCAACATGACCTGCCCAAGCATGGTGATGGCCGCACCCATCTCCTCTGGAACTTCCTAATGTTAGCTTGAGATTAAACTTCTCGTGTTCGTGACTTGCTTCTGAGATTTCAAGTGACTTGGGGCAACAGAAGCTGTTGTGTTTCCCATCCCTGTGAACCTGCACTGTGCCTTGCCCAAAGCAGCAGGTGTGGACTGTGGTCTAGTGAGACTTCACATGAATATCGTTGGCGCTGAGCACGGGTGGCAAAAACAAAGCTTCTTTTTAAGCATCACAGCAATCGATGGGGTTCTGTGAACCACAAGTTGCAACATGGTGATCTTGGGTCCGGGTAACAAGGTGCTCATTAACCTCCCTGGAAGTCATGATGACCTCTGGGGACCAGTGTTTTTCTAAACTCTGGCTGATGTGGAAAGAGGAAAGACACTAACACTGACACTGTCTGGGCAGTGAAAGATGCTAGAGGCCACTAAAGTCATCCAGGGCCACTGTGTCCTCTGAGTGCTGTGCCAAGAGCCACATCGACTTAAGATGAGCTCTTGCTCCTGGCCCTAGGAACCAAATGTCTTCTCTCCGAGTTTCTCTAGGATTCTTGTTTTTGAAGTAGGAGCCCTCTACATAGCCATGGCTGACCTGGTACATGCTGTGTGAACCAGGCTGGCCTCAGACTTGCATCAGCCTGCACATTTCTGCATTAGAAGTGCTGGGGTTACATAAATGGGCCACCACACCTGGTTGTTCCTGAGGTGTGAGGCTAGAGTGACACAGACAGAAACCAAAGACCTTGGGTGCTTTAAAGCAAAGCTTCTTAAGCCGAGGGGTCCAAACTCCACATGTCACATTACTAAATTCGAGGATAGCAAACAAACAAACAAACAAGCAAGCAAATAAAACAGTAACAGGTTTTGGAAGGCTCAAAACTTAATTCAACTTCAAGCACGTGATACAGCGGAGGTGCTTCTGGCAATGCTGTGCACTCCCACAGCACACAGTGCCAATGATCAAGACCTAAACCACCATGGCTCAGATTTGTATGTCATGAACTGCCATGGTTTGACTGTGCACACAAAGTTGTCTGCACATAAAAATGAAACGGTAGAATTACAGAAAACAAAGACTTGTGATATTTTTCTAACTTTTTTTTTAGGATGTAAATATCAAATCAGTATGTTTGGGTGGATTTTGTTAGACAAACTCATCTGTCTCATTAGTACTCACGTGTGATTTAATAAAGGTAAAGTAGTGTGTATGTGTAACAAATGATCATTTTTTAAATGCATCTCTTGTTTGTTTGTCTTGAGTCTCTATATATAGTCTGGTTGTCCTGGAACTCACTCTGTAGACCAGGCTAGCCTCACACTCACAGAGATCCACCTGCCTCTACCTCCGACATGCTAGGATTAAAGATGTACACCACCATGCCCAGCCCTAAAGTAAATTCCTTTATGTTGCCCACGAACATCTATTCTACATACTTATCCCATACACCTATATACATCCAACCAGGTGAAGTTTTCTCAGGAGAAAAGAGATGCAAGGTGGGAAAGGTTTAAAAGCCTTCCTTGAAAGGACTGGTTACCAAAATGGCATCTCCAGAAGGAGCCAGGTAGGGTGAATTGTGCCAGTCCCAACCCCAGGGAGCAGGGCAGGCTACATGGTTCACTTCGAACTCCCTAAATCTCATAGTGCGACTCAACTTCCTGACTTTTCTGTTTCTCTTCACACACCTTAAATGGCTTCAGTTGGGCCTGGTCCAGGTGACAAACACCAAAGCTAGACAAGAATGACTTCCCTTCTCACCTTCTGCCCATGTTGCTGGGTGTCTATGTGAGTCTAAGAGGGTAAATCTGGAGGAGAGAAAGGGGTCCACATCCTCCAGAAACAGAAGGAACTGGGCTAGCTGGAGAAATGAGGTACCCTATACCCAACACAGAAGGCTGGTCACTGCTCTCCAGAGCTGTTCCAGGACAATGGCAGAGAGCAAGGATCAAAGCACCTAGAGGGTCGTGCGGGCAGAAAATGGATTGGCACAGAATAGGTCCAGATGTGCTAAGTGCCAGCTGCAGGAACTTGGGCTGGTCGCTGTACCTGTGAGACTATTTCTTTATGCTGGGGACTAATGAGCTGGTGGTAAATGACCTCCAGGAGCCAAGGCAAGCCAGAGGAATTAATGTTCTCAGAACCACAGCTGCTGACTGCTGAACTGCATCCGGCCATTAGCCTGAGGTTGTGACTAATTGCTTTATAATGAAAAAAAAAGATTTGCTTAATGTTTCATGAGTCAGGAGTCAGTCCAGCAAACATCTCTGTAATGAGAGTATCTCGCTGTCTAAGACTTGCCCTGATGTGTTTCTTACCTTCTGATTTTTCTTAGGTTGGAACGGATTTTACATTTTAATCTATGCTTAATGTCCTAGGGAGTATTTATTCCCAAAACATTTTTATTAAGCCTCTTTCAATCCCTGGTACCTTAGAAATCAAGAAGTACTGTGAGTTGAAATTGTTTTTATCTTAAGACAGATATTTTATTAGTGCATCCTCCTGTGTCGATAAACAAAGACCTTGTGTGAAATGATTGTGAGGTAGATCATCTGGCTCTACAATCCCAGCTAGACTCTGCCTCTCAGCATTAAAAACAACAAAAACAGAAACAAAAAACCAAACAACTTGACGTGGCCAGTTGCCCATGGCCGAGACAAAGGTCAAGTGGGACTCTCATCACGTGCTTTGAGACTCTCATATTGATAAAAGAGGGTGAGCAAAAGGCTTCTGCCCACTGGGAGACCACAATGGATAAGAATCATACAAGGGCCACACACATCAGGCAGGGCTATAGCAACCACTGACTGGGAAACAGTGTCCCTGCTGCTGCAGGTGATCCCCTGGCAGATGTGCCACCCGGACAATGCAGGAAGCACGAGTCGTGTATACAGAGCCATAGACTCAGGTAGGATTCTGCTTTCCATCGGAGCACTGGACAAATCGGGGTAGAAGAGGATAGAGCATGGAGCACATGAGCCTGCCTTCAGGAGTTTCTGCTCCACTTGGGAAAAGAAAAAAATGAAAGCATGAATGTCACATGGTCAGTGTGTAGCTGCAGTCACAGGCAGAGTGGTGCTGTTGGGGAAACGGGCTGACGCTCACACCTCTGTCTGCCCAACTCTCTCCAGGTCATTATATAGGCACTCCCGAGGCTGCTGCCTTCTGTAGAAGCTACCCTCCCACCCAGTGTCCACACCACCAAAGCCATCAACCATAGTCCTCCATCCCAGGAAGCCCCCACCCTCTAAAGGCCACCGACTCAAGAGAATACGCCCTTCACAGTTTGGCCAACATGTCTCACCAGAACTCCGGGACATCATCCTTTCATTTGCCCTCTGACGGAGTTACTCCAGACCAAGTGTCATACCCTGGACATATCAACATCTGAATGTGAATACACGCACCTACCCTGACCCCTTTCCCTAGAGTTTAAAAGAGAATGGGCTCTGTCTTCACAGCCCACCTTCATCCCTGGGAACTCCATCTTCTCACGAAGACACAGGCAGCCCTAGTTCTTCCTTGCTGCCCCCCAGATACTCCTCTTAACCCACCTCCATTCCTTTGTGACATCCCACCAACCCCCAGAACCAGTCTACCAGGGACCCCATAGCCACTGCACTCAGCACTTAGTCAGAGAAGCGTCTCCCTACAGTGGATGGGAATCAGTCAGACAGTGACAGACCTTGGAGCACTCGGCCCTAATAGAATGTCTTCATCAAACTTCTTCCCTCAAGGCCCAGGGGCCTATGGGGAAGAGGGCAGAAAGTTTGTCAGAACCAGAGGCAGTGGATGACTCTGAGGAAACAGGACTTGAAAAGAGTGTGACAGCTTGCACAAGACCTGAACAAATTTAAGCCAGACAAAATCCTGGCACAAAGTCCCACCACTAATCAAAAAGTTATTTGCAATTGATATCTGCTAGGAGAATAAAGATCACTTTTCTCCAGGGAAGTGACACTGGGTGTATCAACCAGGAGTTGCTGACCAACACAAGACAGACTCCATGGGGTGTGTGTGTGTGAGTGTGTGTGTTTGTGTGTGTGTGTGTGTGTGAGTGTGAGTGTGTGTGTATGAGTGTATGTGTGTGTATGTTTGTGTGTGTATGAGTGTATGTGTGTGTGTATGAGCGTGTGTATGAGTGTGTGTATGAGTGTGTGTGTGTTTGTGTATGAGCGTGTGTATGAGTGTGTGTGTGAGTGTGTGTGTGTTTGTGTATGAGCATGTATATGAGTGTGTGTGTGTGAGTGTGTGTGTTTGTGTGTGTGTATGAGTGTGAGTGTGTATGTATGAGTGTATGTGTGTGTATGTTTGTGTGTGTATGAGTATGTGTGTGTGTTTGTGTGTGTTTATGAGCGTGTGTATGAGTGTGTGTGTGTGTGTATGAGCATGTGTATGAGTGTGTGTGTGTGAGTGTGTGTTGTATTGTTGTTGTTTTATGGTTTGGTTATTTGTCTTTGGGAGGTTTTGTTTTGTTGATTTTGGTTTGTTTCTGTTTTGGAGCTAGAAAGAAGGAGAGAGAGCATGAAGTGTTGAGTAGAAAGGTGGGGAGGATCTGGGAGGAGATGGGGAAGGGGAAAATATGATGAAATAATATTGAGTAAATTTAAAAATAAAAAATGTAACAAAAATAAATACGGTCAAAATGAGTAAGTAAGTGAAACAGAGAGTGAGTTCTGGCCGTTGGTCTCCTTGTCCTGTGCTGTCAGCTAAGTAACTTAGCTTCCTAGTGTGTCTGTTCCTCCATCTGTAAAATGCGGATGACAAGCCTCACCTCCTAGACTATGAAGATTAAATGGGTTCTAATAAGCAGGACTTAGGTCAGTTCTCACTGCACAGCAGTCCCCAAAAACTATTAAATGCTATTGATTTGGCTGGATGTCACTTTCATGGAGAATGCACGGCTCCCCCTTCTGGGAATGTAGGTTACTGTCACCCACACTAATTTTATCTTCCGGTGATAAGAATTCATCAACACATCAACGTGACAGGCTTCCCAGGGCCCCTGTCATTTTGGAAGTAACACTAGTCTGGTCCACACTGGGAACAATGGAAACTTTGAAGATTCCACGGCTGCATGGTCAGGACGGTTTCAGATCAGCTGTGATAATAAAACATCAAACTCAAAGCTCCAGACAGCAAAGACTCTCACTCACACTCACTCCTCAGGGACTGGTAAAGACTCGGTGCCACATTGCCCTCAGTCAAGGACCCAGGAAGACAAAATAACACTGCCTGGAGCACCACCCATCAATCGCATGGGCAAAGGGAAGAAGAGTGTGGTAGAGATGTCTGCTCAAAAGAGACATTTCCCCAGCCAAAGCGAATCAGACTGAGAAAAAAAAATGTGAGTGCTCCTGAGACTAGAGCGCTGATCTCCAACCTGATGCTGACAGCAGCCTAACTCATCACGGAAGCAGTAAGCTGGCTTCCAGCTATGGGAGCTGAAGCAGTGAGCAGGTCATAACTTCAAGCTACAGAAAAGAGGCCCTGATCTATGTGTTCAATCCACTGGGTGCAAGGGGGCAGCAGTAAGACATTTAGTTAGAGGTAGAGCAGATGTGGGGGGCCTGAAAAGGCTACAGAATTCTAGTGCCATGCTGGCCCCATGGTTAAAAGAATACTCATCCAGATCTTCACCTTTTATCACCATCGTCGTCATCATATTACATTTACTTATTTATTTGGGGCAGAATGTGCATGTGCCACTGCACAGGTGTGGAGGTCAGAGGACAATGTGAATCCTAGAGATACGACTTGAGCCATTGGGCTTGGCAGCAAGTCTGTTTACCCACTGAGCCATCTCAGCAACTCAAGATCTTAATCTATTGACACATTACCCATAGCTCTCTTGAACACGCAAGGCCAGCTGCACCTTAGGGAACTAAGAGGTTCTAGCACACTGCTTCAATTGACAACATTACCAAGATGCCCTCAGTCTTTCCTCTTCTCTCATAAGTCTTTCCCCAAGGGCTGCAAAATGACTGTCCCAATTCATCTGTCCAAAGGAAACCTGGTTGGCTGTGTAAGATGTGTATCCTTGCCCTGGGGAACCCAGACAAGGGTTTGTCTGTCAACAGGATCGATACAGCTCTGGCCCTCCTGGAGCTCACTATGCAGACCTGGAACTCACTGAGATTCAGCTGCTTGTGCCTCCCAAGTGATGGAATTAAAAGCATGTGCCACCATGTCCACCTATGAGGATTCCTACAGACATGTCAGTCATGTTGGCTTCCCCCAAACAGAGGGATGTGTATTCATCAAAGGGACAAAACTCTGGAAAAATGAAATTTATTCAGTTAGCTGAACTGTAGCCAGCAGTAAGAGGTAATAAATTCATCAAAGGGGTTACCACAGTAATATACCATATGAAATGACTCTTACAAAGAGACAACATGGTTTCTCCCCAAAAGTCACAGATGCCCCCGAGCCTTGGGTCCTTTAGGAGTCTAGGAGTCGACACAATATTGGTGACCCTCTCCTCGAAGGTGCTGTGTAACATGGGAAGACTGGCGGTTTTCTGACTATCTATGCATGCCCATCTGAACAGGACATTTCTACTGTGGTTCACCAGAGGCCAACAAGATCTTCACCATGGAGAAAGGGTGGGACCTGTGGGATAAGGGTTCTTTCATGAAACCAGCCACCCCTTGTGGCAGGGGTTAGGGAGACATGTGGCCATGCACAGCTACAGAAAAGGGCTGTTGCCTTGATGCAACCTTGAAAACAGTGTGTCAGACAGGGTTTGTCACAGTGCGCTGTGGTCTCTTTAGCTGTTCAGGCCACCTGCCTTTCCTTCTCTGGGACATGCCTTTAAGCCAGTTGCATTGAGAGGACTCGGGGTAGCCATGGTGTGGCACTTTCCCAGAAGCACACGGCAAGGCAAGCACAGAGACCTTGGCTTCCTCCTCCAAGGTGTGATGCTTCATGTGTTCAGTCTCTAACTGGAGGACATGCTGTAGCTGTTCCCTTCAACTGACAGGTTAGGTAAGATCCCCAGTCTGCCTTTAGCCAAGGAATGCTGGCTAACTTTGCTGAACTGAGTAAGGAGCCTTCTATTTCCCAAGACTAGGAAAGGCAGAACTCCAGCCACCTGCCTCTATCTGGCAGGCAGGATGCCTCCAATAAAGCGTTTGACTGCACCAATCCAAAAGCTGGGCAGAAAGCAGGTCTTTTTTGCTCAGTTGGAGCCACGGCTGCTTAAGTCATCTTTCTTTTCTTTCTGTCTACAAATGAATCACAGCCAAGCCTAGTGACTGGGAAGCTGTTTTTTTCTCTCTTCCTCACCCTCGACCCATTTTCTCCCTCCCGTGCTCCCCTCCCCCCACAGCTAGGTTTGCAATCAGCTTTCAGAAGATCCTATTCTTGTAACGCACTAGCTGGGGTCTGGAAAGAGATTCCTGGTTGTATGATTATCTTATGCCCTGAAGGTAAGGTCTTCATCAGTCTAGATAATACCTCAAGATCAAGTATAATTTACAGTCGGCCCACAGAACCATCCCGGAAAAGGACAACCCAATCATGCTGACATTGTCAATTAAGTAAGATTTCCAACGTCCTTCTGGCCAAACAGCTTGCTGAACTAAGGCTCCTTCTGGCCGAGGTCTCTCTGGAGCATGACCAGAGCTGCCCCAAAAGCTGCATCTACATCCTGCCCAAAGCACACTGGGAAAGGAAATGCTCTCTGGACCTCCTGCTTCAGCACCTCATTCCTGGACAGCGCACTTCCACTCCCCACCACTCGTTCCACACCCCACTCTTTGAGCTGTTGAAAAGGAAGCATGGAGTGCAGGTTCTGAACAATGCCTCTGCATAGGGCCCGGGTCACATGGCCCAGGGAAAGGTCAGAGGAGGAGATTCTAGTCACAGAGGCCAGCTGGTCTGGCAGGTGCCTCTCCCCCAGCACTGTTGGGGTGATGGTGAGATGGGTGTCTTTCTGCCGTGCAGCCGCCTGGATCATGCGTGAATAAACAGTGGATTCTTCGACCTCCAGACCTGTCATAAAACAGAAGACCTGTGTGAGCAGATGCAACCCCTGATGGTAGGCAGAAACTGTTTTAGAATCCCCAAGGCAAAGGGACAGATATGCGATCCTAAGGGGCAAATGTTAACATCCATTAACAAGCATCATCGGAACTGCTATTTGAGTCATCAGCAGAGTCTCTACAAGCCATAGATTCCACACTTAGCCATCCTTGCTATATGAGTGCAGCCTAAGCCATTCTCACTGTATGCTTGAGATACCTGGGGTCCAGGAGAAAGTGGTGTGTTTGCTATCCTCAGCTGATTGATATCAAACCAGTGTCCCAGGCAGATTTTAATCCCCCATTCTATGTTATCTCTGCATTCTAAATATATATATATATATATATATATATATATATATATATATATATATATAATTATCTGGGTGCAGCGTAACTCCAACACTCAGAAAGCTGAGGCAGAAGGACCACAATTTAGAAGCCAACCTGGGCTATATATTGAGACCCTTGTCTCAAAAAGGAATTAAAAGTAAAATAATAGCAAAAGGGTTTGTTTGCTTTGCTTTGTTTTGGGATACTTTCTTCAAAAATAAGATTTATTTACTTTTATTATATATAAGTACACTGTAGCTGTCTACAGACTCACCAGAAGAAGGCATCAGATCTCATTACAGATGGTTGTGAGCCACCATGTGGTTGCTAGGATTTGAACTCAGGACCTCTGGAAGAGCAGACAGTGCTCTTAATCACTGAGCCATCTCTCCAGCCCTGGGGGTACTAATTAGATTCACTTTGGAGGCTGGGACATGGCTTGGTGGCAGAGCACTCCTAACATGGTTAGAGCCCTGGGTTCAACATCAAACACCATGAAAAGAAAAGATGGTTCTGATCTCTAACTTTTGATTAGCTGAGGGAGAGCAAATCCAATGTTGATGCAGAAAAAAATTTATCCATACTAGGGGATCTTTGCTAAGTGTAGTTCATCATAATAGCCTGAGTTACTCTGAAGGAATTGTGGGACCCAGGCCTAGACCCTCTGATGGAAACAGTCTAGGCTACGATTCTAAGATGCAGCCAGGTTGAGGAACCACCAGCCCAAGGCTGTAGATGCCTCCAAATTTTGACTGTAAAATAGAGTGCAGCTCCTAAATCTGGGAATCTGGAGCATATTTTCATATTCTGTTTATATGAGACGCTCCCAGTAGCAGGGTGTTGCTGGTCCAAACTTGAGCAATGCAGATGCAAAGCCACCAGAATTACCTGAAGGGCATCTATATAATTCCATGCTGAGCCCCACCCCACCCCCAGAGTAAGTCAGCATTTCTGAGCACGGGGAGGTCAATACTGAGTTTTGGAGGGAACTTGTATGTATTTATAAACATGTGTGTTGTATGTACTTACTCATATGTGTACATGTGAGCTCTAGGCATAGCTCCATCTACCCCAGCTTTCCCAGGGTCCAGCTTTTTTGGATGTTAGCATTCTAAACTCAGGTCCCTGTGCTTTACTTTGACAATTAAGATATCTTCCAAGCCCTCAATGGGGTTTTAAAACTCCATAATTAAAGCTGGGAATGTGACTTGCTGGTGGGACACTTGCCTAGCATTTTGGAGAACCTAGAGAGCCACAGTGACTCACATCGTCAGAGCATGCAGCATACAAGTTCAGTTATGTGCACTCAGGAATTGGAATTAAAAAAAAAAAAAAGACAATTTCAATACTGCATGGAATGAGTCTGAGAATGTCACTAAAGTATCGGCTGTGTCTTTCCCTGATTGGTTTTAGGTGCTGGGGATAAAACCCAGGCCCTGGCATATAGTAACCTTACAGTTCACCACCAAGCTACCCCAGTCCCAAGTTCTATCCTCTCCTGCTCTCCTTCCTCTTCCTCCCACCTCCTCTGAAACAAGGTCTCACTATGCAGCCTTGACTAGCCTGAAGATATATACCAGACTATATGGACCAGGTTGGCCTCAAACTCATAAAAATCCACCTGCTTCAGCTTAGAAGGCATATGCCACCACATCCGGCTTCCAACTTTCTTTAAATGAGAAAAACCATGAAGAAAAAGCAAAGAAGAGGAAACATCACAGAGTAAGAGGTTTTTGACCCACATTTGGAAGACTAACAGTACAATGTGAAAACTAGGTTTTCATCGGAGCCCTGAACCTGCCATCTATAAGTCTACGTGGGAAGAGGTTAAGGGGGAAAGCCAGGTCTTCACCCCATCCCCAGGGATTCAAGCCTGGGAGAGGTAAAATGTTTCTAAAGGCAGGGGCAGCCTGCCAAAGCTACACCCAAAATCTATGGACATTTTTGAGCCTAAGTAGCCAGTGAAGCCAAGCAGGCTTCGTTTTGAGGCCTTCCCACCAGAAAATGCTTCTCAGCCTACATTTGGAGAATATATAAAATTCAGCCTCTAGCCCTGGCTCCAAGTGGCTGCTCTCCCAGAGAACATAGTTTCAATTCCCAGCACCCACATGATAGTTCACAACTGTCTGTATCCCCAGGCCCAGGAAATATGATGCCCTCTTCTAGCCTTTCAGATACTGCATGCATGTGATACACATGCAGTCAAGAACATCCATAAACATAAAAAAAAATAAAGGAGAAAATTTTAATCTAATTCCCATACTAAACAAAACTGGAGTGTCCAAAAAGTACATAGAGAAACTAAGGATTTAGGGTGTCAAGACTGGGCTTGGGGGAAATGATGGGTCTGTCTCTTTATGTATAAATTCTTCATCTATAGTTAGGTTTTCTTAAAACTCCATTCTTGGATTAGGCAGAAAGCATCTGCCTAGCATGTATAAGGAGCTGGGTTAATCCCCAATACAGAAAAACATTTGGAAAACTCGTGTTCTTTAGAGTGCACAGCATATATGTATGTGACTAGGTCCTTGGGGGAACTGCTCAATCAAAGGAGAGGAATGTACATCACAGTAGAGTTTCATAGAAGGATCAATTACATTAAAGCATGAACCTTCAAAGCACTGTGAATGTCAAAGGTCTTACAGAGAGACACATGGAACAGTGGTGGAACACGGTCCAAGAATGGGGTTGTGGGTGGGGAAATCTGAGTGCAGTCTGAAAGCACCAAGCAAACAAGGCAGAGTCTTTTGACCTTGTTTCTTCAAAACCATGGAACTGTTGTTGGAATGTGCTTGTGTGCCCCTCCCAGCTATGGTGGACGTGAGTGGCTTGTTTTTTGTTACAGCTGGCTGTTGGTATTTGTTTATATGCCTCTACAGAAAAACATGTTTTTGCCACGTTCAGCTAGCCCACCACCTGTGGCTTGCCTTTGTGATTGTACACTTCACTCAAGTGACTCTTTCTAACCCTTCGAGTATAAACTTTCTGGTGCTCTGAATAAAGTTGGCTATTGTATGACACTTTAATCTACCTCATTTTTAGAATCTGTTCCCCTTGGTTCACACCACCAATTAGAGACATAAACAGAACAGTTCTGTTTTACAGGTAAGAGAAAGAGCCCCCTACTGACAGCTCAGAAAACAGTTGGTAGACCCAATCCAGTTACAGTAGTATCTGAATATACAGTTTGCCTAGAGAGTCTGAGGACTGGCTCCACAACTCAAAACCTGGCTCTTCCTACAAAGAAGCACTAAGAGGATTCCAGCCAAGGAGGTAGAATTTACCCCAAGATCTGCCAATCCCGGCCTGCCGACTTATGTGCCCAGCCAGCAGAAGTCTCCCAAATGTCTTACACCTGTACCTCACCTTGTTCCCATGTTTCATGTTTCCTACAGTTATCTGACTTTGGCATGTTCTGGTGGTCACTGTACCTGGTGACCACAATCTTCCTAAACCTGGAGGGTTGATCAGAAAGGTCCACCTTAGGAGCTTACAGAACAGACCTCCGGTATTCATGCCATTGTACATACAGAGCAGGGGAAAACCTGGTAGATTCTCTCCAGGAACAAAAGAAGGCAGAAGGAAGGGCTTCATAGCTCCCAGGAAGCCTTCTGAGAAGTCAAGACAGGAAGCATCGACCAGAAGTTAAGTGTTAGTAGGACTTTTATGATGTTGTCAAATGTCAGTGGTCTTTTTCCCTCTTGCGTTTCTGGTCATGTCATTTCAGATATTTGTAGTCTTCAAAAGGCCTTAAATGTAAGGAACCAGAAAACCTGGACCCTCTAGCAGAGGGAATGACTGTGGAGCTGGAGGTAGCGGGTAAACTGTCGAAATAATCCACAGTCAAGGTTGGGGGAAAGGTGCCCAGCCACCATCCACAAAAAAGGGGGACAGTGTATAGGCAGGAATATGCAGGGACTCAGGTGGGTGACTGGGTCTGGACAGTACACATTAAGTGACAAGGGCAATGAGCACGCAGAAGAACGCACAACTCTCAGCTACACCTTACCTAGATCTGTCATCCACTGAACAAGCATGTGGACAAACGTGGCCAGCACATTGCCTCCATTGAGTGACGCTGCCACCCCTAGGTAGGTCCTGTCGAAGTATGGGAAGAAGGCGACTGGGGCTGCAGGATCCGGAGTCTGCAGTGGCTGGAATCCCACAGGCATGGAGGCTGCCAGCTGGACGGAGGTGCTGATGTTGAGAACTGCACAAAGACAGCAGAGCTCAGCCCTGCGGGGCTAACTCGGGGTCACACAGCATAACGTAACATCATAACAAAGAGAGGGAGGATGGGAAACTTGCTGTGACTAGAAAGTCCTCCTCCAAACTCATGATGGTATTCAGTTCCAGTATGAAGTTAAGAAGTGTAGATTGTCCTGAAGCTGTTCGTATTTTAATGCTAATTCTACTTCCCCGAGAAGGGCTGCCTAGTCACATACTCAATATTTCATCAAAACCTACCCATTTTAATTAATAAAATAAAGGTGAGAGCTGGTGATTGTGCAGGGTAAAGGAGGTGGAGAGATACTCAGAGGTCAGAGAATGGGAGAGAATGGAGGGAGAGGGGCAGAGAATTCCAAGATGGACCTTGGGAAGGATGAATTAGACCCAGGTGGGCTTAACTGGCATTAAGAAGCTATGAACATTTAAGGATTTTATAGGTCTTATATCTCATATAGAAGGTCAGTTTGTATCTTTGTCCATTTGATGTAATCTTATTGTGTAGAGGGTTTGTAGTTGAGAATTGACTATATAAACCTGTATGAAAAGCTATCAGGCATTAGAGTGGTGTTTGTGTTGAGTTTGGGGTAAAGAAACACCCTGGGATGGAGGCAGTAAACAGGCGAAGTAAAACCACCAGGGAAGAGATTCGTGCAGATGGAGTGAGACTGTGGTGATGGTTCGGACCGGGCGACAGAGTCTGTGTGCGTGGCTCCGTACTAGAAGCGGTGCCCAAGGAGTGAGACTTCGGGCCCAATATAGAGATAAGCTTTTTTTTTTTTTTTTAATTTACTGCAACAAGGAAGGGCAACCAGCAGGAACTTTACAAATTGGGTCAGGTGGCTCACTGATAAATGGATTTGTAGGTTATGGCAAGACCAGCTTTATTAGAAAAGCTAGCTCATGTCAGCTAGTTTTCTGTCTCCATATATGGTGTCCTTTGGAGGCACAAACTGAATAAATCTTTTTCTTTACAAATGTCCAGTCTGTGGCATCCAACTATAGCTTTGTTATGCCAGAATATCCAACATCATGGTTTTATGGAGGGAAAATATTGTTATGGTGTTGCACACTTGTGTCCTGGGAACTCAGGAAGCAGAGGGAAATAGAGAGAGAAGAACAAAGAGTTCAAGGTCAACGTGGGCTACATTAGACTCTGCCTCAAAAAAAGTGCTTAGGAGCTGGAGAGGTGGCTCTGTGGTTAAGAAGATGTGGGTTTTAAGGACAGGATAAAGTGGGTTCCTGTAACTAAGACATGGAGGATTCTGGGGGATGGTGTGGAAAAGAGGACATAGAAACTTACACGCGGTCTCCTACACAATGCCCTCCACATCCATCTCTTCAGCTGTATCCTGTGCTAGATCCTTTATAATAAACAACAGTAATATAATAAAGATCTCTCTCTCTAAAGCACACAAAAGGAGTATGAGAACCTCAGCTCACAGACAGTTGTTCAGAAGCACAGACTTCTGCTGGCATATGAATTGGAATGGGGCAGGGGACCTTCTCCTGACCTAAGCTCTCAACCTGTGGGATCGGAAACTATCTTTACATAGAAGGAATGAGAGGACATCCAGCTGATGTCTGCTGTTGCCTGGTTGTTTGCTGGTGTGTGGGGAAATTTGACGTACCCAGTGTCAGACGTGATCTGAGCTATGACCCTACGATAGGAAAAAGGTGCCCTTTCCCCGTCTAGGAACAGCCTTTACTACTAACCAATTTTAGAACATTCCCACCACTCCAAAAGGAGAATATACCCTGTAACGATCACACACCATGGCCTGTCAGAACCAACCATCCTTCTCTCTCCATGGCGTTATGACACTGTCTATTAATGCAAACATGTGATATATGGCTTTCTGCCCGTTTTTTCACTCTTTGCATTGTAGAATTCAATACTTGGATCCCTTTTAACTGTCTAGATGACTGCATAGATAACTGTATAGATAATTGTATAGATAACTTATAGACAACTGCATAGATAGACACAGTTTCACACGCCTTTCAGGTCACTCCTACTCAGGGCTGTAGAGAACAATGCTGGCATGAACTAAGGGGTTGGGGTGCTTGTGTGGATGTGCGTTTCTAGTTCTCTTGCTGTGTCCTAGGACTGGAATCACCAGGTCCTACGGTAATACCTTGCTAAAACCCACAGACTGTTTACCAAAAGGGCTATACCACTTTACAACCCCACTAGCATTTTCTTAGGTTTTCAGAGATTCTTGAAAAGAAACCAGATGGAGACCATGTCCTGACAGAAAGGGTTCTGCATGTAGCAGTTCATCTAATGTAACTTTCATTGGAAACACACAATGACAACAGTGCTAGTTCCTTCCTCTAGCCTCGCCCCATCCTAACAACAGAACCCAGTGCATGCTGGGCAAGTACTCTGCCTCAAGCTCAGTCCCAGCTAATCTCTATAGTCATGGTCATGAGTACACTGAAAGAAAAGGAGAGCCTTCCCCCCCACCTCCTAGCCCTAGCAGGGGTAAAGCCCAGGTGGTCAATGCAAAGGCAGGGAACTCTGAGGCCTGTCACCTTCCCAAGAAGAGAGATTCCCCTACAGGGATGAGGGTGTTTCCACCTTCTCAGCACCTTAGGATACTGCATCTGTGGCTACACGAAGACCCTGGGTCAGAGCTGGTGCTGAGGAAACACCAGCATGAGTCTAAGGGGGGAACGAAAGTCAAACTTACCTGCATCAGTCCTTTGGCTCATGCAGGAATAGACTGAGGCTTGTAAGTCACCCAGGGCTACGCCCACCTGTGTCCCCTTTGGAATTTTAAACCATGTGTGAGAAGTTCTGCCTGCCATGCTGCCTGGCTCCGCAGTGTCGGGAAGAAGGTGGATAGGAAAGCCTGCCGTTTCCAGTCTGCAAAACAAAAGTGAGTCCTGCAGTTCACATGGTGTCTGGTCGGGGTCTTTCACCGGTTCCTGGAAACTTAGTGCCACGGCTTACGCACAGCAGAAGAACGGACAGAGTGCAGTGTTATCATAAAATGTGTCCGCCGTTCTTAAAGTCATAAGTTTGGTTTTGTAGGTGGTGAACAAGAAGTTGAGATTCACCATGAAGTGGGGTTGAAGGACAACCAGTAGGGGACAAGAGCAGCCATCAGAAAAGGTAGAGGTAAATCAAAGAGGAGGATGGGGTGGGTTAGAGATGAGCCAGGCTTCAAGGGCATTCCAATACCTGTGTTTGAAGGGGACACAAACCCTCTGCAAAGGGGACACCAGGACCCCAGTACCACTAGGTCAGTAAGCACATTCCAAACTTTATCAGGCCCAGCAGCCATTTGAACACCTGATGCATACATTGCTCATGGTTAGTGAAGGCTGCTGAAAACACACCAGGAAGGTCTTTACCTGAACTACCACCTGCTTTCAACTGTATCTCAGGGCTCAAAATTGAGACCCCGAAAGAAGTGAGCTCACAGGGCCCCGGAGTTCTGTTCCTGCAAAGGCAAATGTTTCTGTAGAAGAACTTGAAAGGCATCCCTCCAACAGACTTGCTCTGTGCCCACTCTTACTTTAAAACACACTCACCATCGAAAGCTCCAAGACCACCACCACCACCATCACCACAAACCCCTCCTCCCCACCAAAGCTCTTGCTCCAGGCACACCCTCCATCCGGATCCACCCACACGGTCATACTCACATGTCCAAGTTCCAGCTCTGGCTCTGGGTGTTAAAATAGCCCCAGCTAGCAGCATTCTGGTCAGACATCAGGGGTCTTGGCAAGCCACACAGCATAGCAACCACATAGTCTTGAATGGTGCCAGCCACATCATAGGACTTCAGAAACTCCGGGCTGTTTGTGACACCAAAAACAGTTCAGTACAATCTAATGAGGCTATGGAAGCACATGCTGTAGCTTAGCTGTGAGCAGAGGGTACCATGGCACAGCTGGGGCACAGCCACAACCCCACACACTGAGACTCAATACTGTGAGTCTCTAGGAAGGACTATCCCACCCACTGTAGATAAAGCTGTCCCAAGGCATCCCCAGGGGGATACTTGGGGGAAGAAGTGATATGCTCAGGAAAGAAAGTCATGGCCTTGTCCCCTGTCGCCTTGACTCCACTGTTAACTCAACTTGGCAAGTCACTTCCCCTCTCTGTCTCGTCCTCTCTCTCCCTCCCCACCCCTGCCCCCATCCTTCTTCTGGTTAGAAGCAGACAACCAATGGTGATCCTCCACACATGGAACCATTCCAGACCAAATCTGAACCTGTGACTCCACCTCACAGCAGGCCACACTCATGGTACAGAGCCCCAGCTAGCAGCATTCTGGGTAGAGAGATGCTCACTAACTCCAGATGCAGTCCCTGCCCTTTCGCATGAGAAATCACATGCTGGTTCAAAGAACCATTGTCATACCTGTTTTTCAGAAGCCAGAAGATGGTTGCACAGCCGAATCCCGTGGCCACGCTGAGATGGGATACTGGCTTGGGCAGAGAAGCCAGGAAACCACTGTTACAACGGCTATCCTGCCATGTGACCAAATGGCTCACGGCTCTGGGTTCGAATACAAGGGTAGGCCCTCGCTCTGTCCATTCACAGCCTGCAACAAAGGAGATAACAAAAATGGAGAAACAGTACTGAGTGGGTATAGGCGCATTCTTGAACCTTCTCTGCCCATGAGTTTATAGCACTTAGTGATAGCTTCATTCAGACATGGTTGTGATATCAGAGTGGCTGAGGGACCCTGCAGAAGTCACTCACTCCTTGCACGAGCCAAGCTTGTTCTGATCTCTCTCTCTCTCCCTCCCCCTTCATTCTTGTGTGGTGGTGGAGCCTGGGGTGGAGTGGGTGGATAGGGAAGGGTTGGGTTGGATTATTGGTTGGTTGGTTGGTTTTCTGGAGTGCTTGCTTTCTTTTGATTTTTCTTTTTTCTTTTAAGATTATTTTATTTGTACGAGTACACCGTAGCTGTCTTCAGACACACCAGAAGAGGACATCAGATACCATTACAGATAGTTGTGAGCCACCATGTGGTTGCTGGGAATTGAACTCAGGACCTCTGGAAGGGCAGTCAGTGCTCTTAACCACTGAGCCATCTTCCAGCCCCCTGGTTTTGGTTTTTGCAGACAGGATTTCTCTATACCTGTCTGTCCTGACCAGGTTAGCCTTGAACTCACAGAGATCCACTTGGCTCTGTTTCACAAGTACTGGGATTAAAAGCATACCCAGACTATTCTCTGCTTTGGTTTGGTTTGTTTAATTCATTTATAACACTGTACCCACCCACCCTCATCAGAAAAGATGTTTAGCAAACTCCCAAAAGTCCCCTGCTCTTCGTGTCCTTCCAACCTCACGACAAAAGGGTTGATACCAGATTAATCACCAGAAGTTTTCTTTTCTTTTGTTCTGAGCCAACTGACAGCTTGTTGTACTGTGAATGGCACCCAGGGCCTGTTGAACACTGAACACATGTCCAACTGCTGAGCAACATTCCCAAGCCCAAGGTTACTGGTTTGTTTAAGAGGTTTGGCCAAGCTTACTTCATCTCTCTTCTAACATCCCATGGAATTCCTGTGCTCTGGCTTAGATAGTTTATCCAAAACTGTTTGCAGCACAGGTCTTTCTGCATCTGCAGGTCTTCGTGCCCCAGAATGTTCTTCGTGCTCTCAAAATTAGAGCCATCCTGACAAGTCTCCCCCGCCCCAAATAAATGCCAGCAAGCTTCCTCCTTCAACACCACACACAAGATCAGTCAGCTAGAGCCAAAGGATCATGAGCTGTGACTAAGTGGTAGCAGTCTGCAAGTCACTTTGGGGTTAATCTGTGATGCAGATCATGGGGTAATCTCATTGTTGTTTTCCAGAAAATACTGCTGTAAGAAAGTCTCCTGGTCATCTGCTGTTTTTTCTTTTGTGTGGGATCTGACCTAGGGCTTTGTGATCTTTTGAATTTCCTGTCTTTGAAGTCCTTAAAAGTTCACTAGAGGGCTGGAGAAGTGGCTCAGCAGTTAAGAGCACTGACTGTTCTTCCAGAGGTCCTGAGTTCAATTCCCAGCAACTACATGGTGGCTCACAACTATCTGTAATGGGATCCAATGCCCTCTTCTGGTGTGTCTGAAGACAGCTACAGTGTACTCACATACATAAAATAAATAAATTTTTTTTAAAACTCACTGGAACAGAACTGTTCATGGGGTTTGGTACATGTTCCTTACACCCTTTCAGTCTGGGGCATTCCATCTTGTTTTGTTAATGAGGAGAAACTTTCCTTCATTATTTATTCAATTATTCCCTCCTCTCCACTTTCATCTTTCTGAGTCTCATACTATCCAGATGCAAGTGCTTCTGTTTATGTCCTCTGTCTGTCTTTAACAGACGGACAGAATGTCAGATCCTTTTATAGACATATTCTCATTTTTTTAAATCTTCAAATATTACAGGCAGGGCAAAGGTCCTTCTTGCCCATCCCCCACTCGGTCACAACCCCCTTCTTATGACTATAGTCTCACTGGATGACCTTGTTGCAGTAAATATTAAAAAATAATAATCGGTTTATCTCTTTATCGGCCCCAAGGTCTCACTCCTCAAGCCTGACCCTGATACAGAGCAGCGCACCTCTGGTGCCCGATCTGAGCTGCCACCATGGCCCAACTTGTCCAAGCAACTCCCTTCCCATGGTGGTTTACTACCACCTGTTCTCTGTCCCTGTCCCAGGGTGTTTCTCTACCCCAAAATCCCACAAACACAACTCTACAGCCCGATAGCTTTTCATACAGGTTTATATATTCAACTCTCAATCCACAAATCCTCTACACAACAAGATTACATCAAATAGGCAAAGATACAAACTGCCCTTCTATATGAGATATTGTACCTGTAAAATCCTTAATGTTCATAGCTTTTTAACACCAATCAATATCACCTGGGTCTAGCTGGTCCTTGGGAAGCTCCATGCTACCACGACCTTCCCCCTCCTGAACTATGGGAAGGTTCAGTTGGAGTCACGGACTAGGCAGCCCTTCTTGGGGAAGTGGAATTAACATTCAAATACAAACAGCTTCAGGACAATCTACATGACTGTCTATTGTTGACACTCACACAACAGGTTTTGTTTTGTGGAGTTGGCCTGGGTGTATTTGCCTAAACAATAATACTCTACTGTGTCTACTGCTGCCCAATAACATGTTTTGAGTTCTCCGTGTGTCAGCATGATTGAACGTGCCTTGTTCTATTTACTGAATGTCATCCCACAGCATGGGCCAGACTGTGTGTATGGAATGAATCCCCACAGGTAAATGTCACGTTCACCATTATCAACAAAGATGCAGCCAAGCATGATGACAACGTCTCACCCAGCACTTCTCCTGGGCCGGTTCCAAGTCGTACAGGGTCCGAGGCATAGCAGCCACCTGGTTTTTAAACAGGCCTTGCCAAGCAGCCCTCCAAAACAGCTCTGCCAATTTACACCAGTGACATTCATAATAACCAGCTTCCTGCCCCTTCGACAACCCCTGATAGTCCCAGGCTTTCTGGTCTCTTTCAGCCCACTGGGTGTAAAACGATGTCTCGTGGTTGTTGACATCTGCATTCTCCTACTTGCAGATGACACTAAACATCGCCCCTCTTCCTGGGATCCTTGTTGGTCGGGACCCTGGGTCATTGCTGGCTGTCTGACCTTCACCTACTCAACATTAGCAGATGTTTTTGCCAGCCTGCAGCTCACCTTTTTAGCTTTGCTTTATGGTCCCTTTCTCTCCCTCTTTTACTGAGCCTGAAAGTGGACTCTGAAAACAGGCCTAACCACAGGCGTTGCAGAAATGCTCAAGTCTCCCAGTCCTCCCCCTAGATTGCCTGTGTCCTCACTGAAGCACTTAGCCAGGCGCCTGACCACGCTGGCTGTGTTGTGGAAGGTACAGGTTTCTACACTCAAATGCTATGTCTCCCAGGGGGACAGCACAGGACCTGCATGTGGTAGGTACTAAAACCAACCTGAATTATGGCCACCATAAAAAAATGGCACAACTTGATCCCAAAGCTGACTTTGCTAGACTCCATCAACAGGAATCAGCAGCAGTAAACACACTTCCTCCTTCCCAGAAGCACAAGCAAAACAAGAAGGCAGCCGGCTGGCTCCGTGAAATTTTTAGCAGCACTTCCAGTGATGCGACTGATGGTTTGTGTGGTTGGTACAGAGTCCAGGAGACACAAGAAAGGAAGGCAGAGATGACCAGACCACAATCATTAGATCTCTGCTCTCCCCTTTAGGAAGGGTTTTAGTATTAAAAGGACATTTATTCTTGTTAATGAAGAATTAGAGCATGGGAAAAGCTTTTACAACCTAGACTGCCTAGAAGAGATCGCTCTGGCGCCCTCACCCCCTTCCCACTGGTGCTTGGAGCCAAGAAGCAGGATTGTCTGAAAGGACCTGACAATAGGCAGACAGGGGAGGGAGAGGTTTCCCAGATACCCAGCCCTGTGGAGGGGACAAGGCTCAGAGGACATATTACTAGACAAGGTGAGTCAACATTCACATAACCCAGGGAACCTGAGTTGCTGACTCCCAGCCTTTTAACCACCTCATCCATCAACCCAAGTAGCCACTTCTCTGCTTGAAGTATCTGCGCTCGGCCAGGTGCAGTGCCATGTGTGAAGTGTTTATGAAAAGATAAAGAAAAGATATGTCCCAGGTTTAATCACCAATGTTATGAAAAAGATAAAGAGAGTGGGGAGTGGGGTATGTTCTATGGAGGTGTGGGAAGGGGGGTACCTCTGGCGGGCTCATGTTGGGCATCCCTTCCCCCTGAGGGACCAGCCACACAACAGAACAGTATAGAATAGTTTATCCAGGGGATGGGGAGGGGAGCAGGGCAGAGAGAGAGAGATGAGGAGAAGAGAAGAGGCCAGCCATGAGCCTGTGGAGAGAAAGGGAGGAAGGGAATAGGGGGCGAAGGGACAAAGGGATAAGAGAGTAAGAGGGGAAGAGAGACAAAAGAGCAGGAGAGTAAGGAGGGGCAAGCAGCCCCTATAGTGCCAGGCATACCTGGTTGTTGCCAGGTAACTGTAGGCGGAGCTTACCTGGCTCTTGCCAGGTAACTATGGGGTGGAGTTTAGACAGAATGCTAACTATGTGTCTTTGGGGGATGCAAAGACTCCATCTCAATAAATAAATAATAATAGATAACACCCATCTGAACTCGAATGGGTACTAGTTCTGAAGCTGAATGATAGTTTTGTAATATAATACTATCCTCTCTGGTTTATAGCTATATGATATTTTTATATCATTTAAAATAATAATAATGCCAAGCAACTTGGGGAGTTGATAAGTTGCTATAAAGTCTGTTCCTTCTGTGGACATTTAGTTGGGAAGTCCCTCCTTCTCAAAACCATTACTCTCCTGTGGTTCTGGTCTTTGAAAGTTCGGTGTCAGAAACAGAGACAGACCTGAATTGCTGCTGTGTGGCCAAGAGCATGTTATTCTAACCTCTCTGAACTTCCTGCTCCCCATCTGCACAGAGCTGACAGTGACACACATCATAAAGCTGTTGAGACAGACAGGTGAGGTCATGCAGGTAACATCTGCAGCCTGACACCTGCTGTCTGAAGTGCTTTGTTTGCCTGGCACAGACAGTCTCCTCATAAGGGACACATGGAATAGGTCACCACCTTTGTACTGCCACAGACTTCCCTCAGATGACAGATGAAGGGATGCTTAGCATGCCTTGGGTCTCAGCCCCAGGATCAAATAACAAAATAATAATAATAATAATAATAATAATAATAATAATAATAATAATAATAATAATAATAATAATGTTTTTCCTGCTAAAGTGATAGCAACCAGAATTATGTAAAATTATATAAAGATTAAGAACTATACTCAGCTGGGGCTGGTGGCACAGAATTGTAATTCCAGCTACTTAGGAGGCTGAGACAAGAAGATCATAATTTTTTTGCAGCCTACCTAAGGAGTTGTGAGTTCAAGGCCAGCCTAGGCAATTTATTAAGTCACTATCTCAAAATAAAAAGCACAAAAGAGAACTGGTTCAGCACATGAGAGGTGCCAGGATCAGATCCCTAGAAACCATACAAGGTTTCCAAGTACCACCCTGGGTAGTTGGAAGTAGAGGCAGGAGGATCAGGAGTTAAAGACTAGCATTAGCTACATAATGAGTTCAAAGCCAGCCTGAGCTATATGAGACCAAATCTTTAAAGAAAAAAAAAAAAAACTATGCCCAGGGCCAACAAGATGGCTGAGTAGCTAAAAAGTACTTGCTAGACAAGTCTTACCACCTGAGTCCCATCCCTAGATCTATGGTAGAAGAGAACGCACACACCACATGAGCATAATAAATTAAATCATATATGCTTTTTTAAACAGTCAAATCCAGTTAGTTACAGCTAATCCTATTGCCCCTGGCACAAGAAAAAGAAAGCTACAGGAAATCCTCTCTACTAAACCCCGAGGAAAATCCAAACTCACTTTCTCCTCTGGCTGTCCACATGGATACAGAAGCAGACAGTTTGAGTCTTCATTACACATTTGACCCAGACAAAATGTACACAAAACACAGGTGACGGCATACGATATGTTATTCTGAGGAGCATGCCGGGACGACCTGACCCTGGTCCAAGAGCCCTTCACAGCCCTGTTCGTGGTCTGTTAAGTGACCGCAGCATGAGATCATTACCCACACTCAGCATACCTTGGCCTGCTTTCCAAAATAGGATGCCATGCATCTGTCCCGACACTCCGATGGCCCCAACTCTCTGGAGCTGCTGCGGGGGAAGGGCATCAAGACATTCATTTAGGGCTTGGATGATTCTAGTCACATCCTGCTCCCGTCCCTAAAAACAGAACAGGACAGGGTGGGCATGGGCAGACAAAAAGAGGGAGGGACCAAAAAGGAAAGGCCTCCAGGGATCTCTTAGAGAAAAGAATCATTCCCCAAGGGTCACCGCCAAAATATGGACCTGAAGAGTCTGGCTAGCTCCCACTGGGCTGGCCTGAGACTGTCCAACAGAGGCCCATCCCCCACCCTGAGGGAGGAAGCACTGCACGGGGACAGTTCAGCTGATGTATCAGGCTCTGCTGAGAAAAGCCTATTCCACTGTCAGTAGGAAAAATATGGACAGGGTCTCCAAACAAAGAATGCGGGAGGGTGGTGCTGGAGCCAGGGGGAACAGTCTCGCAGTTCAGTGGTAGATGAAAGTTCCCTCCCTCCCTTCCATTCCTGCTGGGCTGGAATAAATGACCGCACACAGATTCAATAGGGGATAAAGCAAATAGATTTATTAACAAGCAAGGGGACAAAAATATATAATTAAATCACAGCGTGGAAAGAATCAGAGACAGCACAGACCCACTGGAGTTTCTATTACTACTGTTTTATAGGAGGAAGGAAGGACAAGCAGGGAATGTGGAGAATTTAGAAAGATCTGCGTGATAAGGGAGGAGCAGAAGTTAGCTGGTAAGGCGAATCTCTTCGGAACTCAAACAAACCCAAAGGATGGAGATTAATCACCGAGGGAGAGAAGTTTCTGTGTGAGGGCTACATTCCTCAGTCTTCCTGACTGAGCCTGAGGGTGAGATTTCAAGTGCAATAGAAGGCAGGTCTAATGCCCTGGTGGGTTGGTCTTTGTGGGGGACAGGGAGGGAAGTGGGGTAAGCTATCTTGCTCCATTGCCCAGGCTGGCTCTGAACTCCTGTCCCAGTGATTTCCCCATCAGCCTCTGTCTCCCAAGGAGCTGATATCCAGCTTGCAGCTTGGTCTTGACACAAGTAAGAGAAATGGAGCAGTCCACGTGTTTGAGTGAGGAGAGACTAAGCTAAACCCTTCTTTAATTTCCCCTGGATCAACGTTCTTAGCATAGGAAAAGATGCCATACTGGGGGGAATCTCATCCTCCTGGGAACAAACTGAAGCTTGGTCAAGATAGCTCTTCGCCTGTCAAGTCCAGAACAAAGGAGGAAGATGAGGAAGGGTGAGCTGGGTAGAGAGCATATGCTGAGCAGGCAGCCCCAGACCCTAAAAAGCCTGTCGCTGTGGCAGCCAACATACACACACAGCAGAGAGACACAGAGGAGGCCCACACCTGTGTGTGACCTCCACAGAGGAAGAAGGACGGGGAGGGGAGAAATGAAAGAAGTAGAGGGGGCATTTATTTAGGACACAGTCCAGTATGGTAGCCGCTAACTATACATGTCAGGTCTGCACTGAAATGCTACTATGTATAAGTTACATCTGAGGCCTGAGGAGACGGAGGCCAGTCAGGTGCCTGCCTTACAAACATAAGGACCTGATTTAGTCCCTGGGACCCCTGTTTTAAACAGTCTGGTGTCATGCTGTGCACTTGTTATATTAGCACTGGGGAAGCAGAAACACGCAGATCCCTGGGGCTCTGGAGCTTGACAAACGGCTGAAAAACCTATTTGTCAAGCTCCAGGGCAGCAAGAGATACTTTAAAAGTGTGTGGGGAGATCATGAATAAAACCTAAAAACTAAGGAACACAGTGCAAGATTGGGCTCTGCCCTCCGCATGCATACACATACACATGAGCCTCTAAGAGCACACATTAAAGTTCGGAGTTAATTTGAATAATATCTCATTAACACATCTTTACTGTTGAATGCTAAAATGATATCCTATATACATTAAGTAAAATACATAACGAGAATTAATTTTATCCCAGCATTCGGAAGGCAGAAACAGGTAGATATCTCTGTTCCATAGCAAGTTCCTAGCCAGCCAGGTCTACACAGTGGAACTTTGTCTCTAAATAAATAAATAAACAAATAATAAATTAAATTAGGTTTACCCACTCCCTTTACTTCTTTTAAAATAGCTACTGGAAAACTGGAAATTACAGGTGCAGCCCACATTTGTGGTATGCATTCCTGTTAGACAGTGGTCATTTAAAAGTCCCCACATGGCCATCCGATGGCGCATCCTCTCAGGACAGAGGGGCCTCTGTCTAAAATGGGTCCAGGGTGAGTGAGTTGTGTGGGTGGCGAGCACATCTGAGGAAAAGGAGCCAACTGGAAGTGAAGACAAGGAGGCTGTGTTCAGCAGTTCATTTTAGGGTTGAGCTGGACCAGGGGCAGCCCTGGGGCAGTGGGCACACCCATGCTGTAACAGGAATACCATTGTTGCTGCTCTTTCTTAGTTGAAAACATCAGTGGGTCCATCCCAGATCAAGCCCTAGAACATCAGACGTGAAGAGTGCTCAGCAACTCATACAAAGCCACCCATCCCTGCACCCTACAACTGAGGAGCCTGAGCCAGAGACAAGCAACTAGGAGTCTGTCTCCCTCCAAAACCTTGTATTTTAGCTGCATGAGGTGGAACACACCTGTAATCTCAGCTAAGTCAGGAAGATCCAAGTTTGAGGCCAGCAAGACCCTATCTCATAACACAGACAGACAGATGGATGGACAGACAGACATACAAAGACATCAATTTAAAAAAAAAAAAAAAAGGACAGTGCCTGAACCCACTGTACTTTCTATATTCCTGGCCCAGCTCCTCAGCTCCCTGGGATCAGAGCCAACTTCTCCATGTTGTAATTCTCGAAGTCAAATAGTCATTCTAAAATGCCCTGAGGCCCCAACCAAATTAAAAGTGAAGGCCTCTGGGAAAATTAGAAGTGCTCCCACAATCTTTCATCTTCTAAAACACGCCCCAGCCAAATGGATTCAGAACCCCCAAAGACCTGAACACAGACCCTTGGCAAGAGCGTTTGAGACACAAAGCTCAAGTACTGCACTCAATTCCAGTTTCTGGCTAGAGGAAGCCTTAGCAGCCACCTAGTTCAGATCAGGGAACAAGCTGAAGCCAAGAAAAAAGTAAGAGGTTACACTCTCACCTTGACGTTAATATCTAAATTCACTGGCTATGAACTGACCCTTTCGGGAAACTAACAGGAGTGGAATCTGAGGCCATTCTGAACCTACTTATATCATCTCCCAATGGAGTGTGGTCTTTAACTCACTGGGTTTGTTTTAAAGATATGTTCGTGTGTACACAGCATATGTGTGTGTGTGTATATATATGTATATATAGTGTGTATATATATGTATATGTGTATATATGTGCATATAAGTGTATATATACTTTATATATGTGTGTATATAGTATATATGTGCATATATGTGTATATATGTGTATACATGTATGTATGTATGTGCATATACACATGTGCCTGACATGGGGCACATGTGGCAGTAAGGGGACGGCTTTTCAGAAGTCAGTTCTTTCTCTCTATGGTGGGTTCTGAAGACAGAATTCAGGTCACCAGGCTCACTCAGCAATCGCTTTAACAGTGGACCACTGGATGTGTATTTTTCTATCTTCTAGTTTTCAAAAGCCAGTGGTTGTAGTGTATAATCATCAGTCTGATTCTTCTTTTAGAAATCGAATCAGTTTATTTCAGTGTCTTACCACCTGCTCTGACAACGTTCCTCCAGAAACTCTGGGGTTGGAATTCTTTGAGTAACCAGGTGAAATCGGTTCACTTGCACTTCAGTGGAATGAGGTAAGCCTAAGTCTACATCTAATTACCAGAGCACAAGCTGCCTAAGGGGAGGAACGATGCCTGAACTAGAGGGCACAGGGCAGATATGAGCCATGTGCAGCAAGCGTGATAGTCAAGCCTGTGGTTATCCTCTCAGCTCAAAGTACAAAAAGTGATGGGCAGAGAGAGTAGAGGGAGCAGAACCATGGGCAGGGCCCCCAGAGAAACCCGAGAGCCAGCAAGTGGGAAAGCTCCCTGGGCAAAACCTAATAATGGCTTAGCCCGAGCTGCAGGAGAGGCCCTGGAGGGAAGGGCAGCAGGCGGAGATCGGACAGGCTGGGCAGTCAAGGGGTACTTCTTCGAGGAAAGGTGTTGCCCAAGATGCCCCCAGGGGTCATTCGGGGGCGGCGGCTCCTGGGCGCTGCCTCACCTGGGCCCCGGCCGCCGAGCTCTCGGTCTCTGCCCTCGCAGCCCGGGCGCAGCTCGCCAGCACCACGAACCCGGATCGGTGGCCGGGTGCAGCCTCCAATAGGGCGGCCTTCACGGACGTGGTGCCCAGGTCGATACCGAGAGTGACGGGTGGCGAAGCCATGGCAGCGGTGACCGCACAGTTCTGGTGGCTTCAGCCCGCTGGGGAACACTTCACCCCGGAGGGCAGCGGGGAGGCGGGGCTTCCCTGTCAATCTTTTAACCGCTCCTATTGGTCGAGGAAAGCAGACTCCTACACACTCCTCGCAGCAGCCTCCGGCGATAGGTGGAGAAACGACAGGAGGCGGGACCTATTGGTCAGAGGTTCCGGGACAGTGCCTGGCGTCCCAGGGTCTTCACCAAGGAGCACAGGGTTTTAGAGAGACAGCAGAGACTTTGAGAGCCCTGCCTCCCCTACAAGAGACTAGATCTCCCCTCACATCCGAGCCCCTGTCCCTGCCAAAGTGGCTATGCTCTTCCGCCCTTCCACCCTTCCACCCTTCCCACTACCCTTCCAAGCGTTATCTGCCTATAACTCGTGAAAAACTACAACTTCCAGAGCTCCTTGCACGGAACTTCCCCGGCTTCAAGTCAGGTGGTTCAGGTCAGGTGACAGCTAGCCCCCGCTTTCACACACAAAGTCAGCGGAGCTCAAAGAGTCCCTTACACTCTTAAGCTGTATCTGGTACGAGATTGCTGCTTTTGTGAGGTCGGTCCACCAAGCTGGGAAGCTGTCAGGTGAGAACCATCGCAATCGGGACAGCCACCCCTTTTTCTGGTCGGACACCAGCCAACCCAACAGATATTAGCCCCGCACCTCAAAGGAGCAACCAGCTGCGAATCTAGTCTCTTTCCTGGGTTTCTAGCCCTCTGGTCCCAACCCAGGTCTGCACATTCCCAGGTTGTAGAGCTAGAGTGTTGGTGAGCAAAAGCATTGACACCGGCTGGTGTTGGTGGCACTATTCGGGTGCTCTCGGAACCCCTTGCTTACCTCCTGTGGCACTGCCTGAATCCGGCTTGGGAATGTGTAGGTAGCTTTGGGGGTGGGGGAGAGTTGGATGCTGATAGGACCATTCCAGGAGCTCCTGTTGATTCTCCCAGAAAAAGAGAGGATGCCTGGTTCTTGCCTTTTCAATAATATTGAGGGAAATGACTATCTATGCGTTGTGAGAGCTTGCTGGCAGCCCTGGTGGTGGTAGTAATGACGTTACATCATTGTTTTTGTTTCTCAACTTTTTTTTTAATCTTATCAATCCACCTGTTTAAACTTTTAATACAGCTTGTAAGTTCTATTTTTTTTTCTTTGTTTCGTTTTATGGTGTTTGAGAGAGAGCCAAGCATTTATTACAGCAATTTTTTCAGACCTCCAGAACCTATTTTAGCCCCTTTGAGAGTGCATGCCTTATATTTCCTCTCATTTTCATTTTAGGGGACTACCACTGTCCCTGTTTGCCCATTAGGAAGCATAGGTCAGTAAGTATTCCAAAATCATGCAAGTAAATAGGAAACCTGGATAGTTCATCTCCAGGGAACATATCCTTGTCCAGTCTGTGTTATCCCTTGAGGAATGTGAATCTCCCCACTCTTGTGGTTTGTTGGCAGTTAGGTCCATGGGGGCAATGAGAGCAGAGACAAAGAGTAGTGGGCGTGCTTTCAGAAGCCCTGTGGGTAGGTATGGTGAATGACCACTACAGGACCAGTTTATAAAGTTTGGGGAGACAGGGGGTTAGGAACATCCAGGATAGGCAAAGGTCTTTGACTGAGGGCTTAGGATACCAAAATTCCCCATTAGTTTGAGGAAGCATTTTTGGGAATCTCAGGTGCTCACTGAACAGATTCTTATCAAGAGGAAGGAAATTGGTCCTGTAATCTATGGCTAGATGACATTGGTCAGGTAAAGACATAGAGCTTAGAATTCCCCAGACCTGGTCAGAGAATAAGAAGCCCCACCTCTGCTGAGCCCAAAGGCTATTCATTCATGGTGGACTCTGACCTTAATTAGCAGAGTTTTCCCACAGAGGAAGCTCCAGGTTATTGACCAAGGGCAGGACTACCTCAGACACCTGACAAAGGGAAGCTGCCACAGGAGATCTCTGAATCCAGGTTGCTCTTGAGTGGGGGATAGCAGAGGCTCTTGAAGGTGTGCCATCTGATTGAGGTGTGGAAGATGGTTAAAACACACACACACACACACACACACCAAAAGATGGGCATGTTGAGTCTTGTAACTTCTGTCTTGTAACCTTTTACAAGCCTAGTTTTGTGGTTAACAGACTGATCTTTTTCTCCTTCAGGATGTCTTAGCCTTGAACATTGCGGGACACTTTGACAGAGTGAATTTCACAGGCCATATCTGCTTCCAAGAAGCAACTGGTTGACTCGTAGATTATGTATGTAGCATTCTGTCTGCAGGCCAGAAGAGGACACCAGATCTCATTACAGATGGTTGTGAGCCATTGTGTGGGTGCTGGGAATTGAACTCAGAACCTCAGTGCTCTTAATCTCTGAGCCATCTCTCTAGCCCATGGTTTTGGTTTGTTTTTTGTTTTATAAGAGACGAACAGTGCCGGTGCTTGTTTTGTTTTCCTGTTAACCAGTTGCAGAAAGCAGCTGAGGGAAAAGTGCAGGCCTGTGTTCACGTCCTCGGAGCAGGACTTTACACAGCCTACGTAGCTGCTCTGAGGTTGTGATGCCAAGCCTGTGAGGTCAGCGGTGTGAAGGAGAAACCCTTTATGAACTGTCTCACTGTGATGGGTCAGAGAGCATGTTGTCCATCAAGAGCTGAGCTAATCCAACCTTAACATGCCTCTTTCTCTTGCTCTTTTTTCTTTCCAGTTCTCAGAAGTCGGAGAACATGATGAGGAACTGGCTGCTTGTTCTGACCCTTTTCCTCCTGAAGTGTGTAGAGAAATGTGGTAAGCTTCAGAATGGCCTCTCGGCTCTGTGAGAAGGAAATAGTGGAAAGATAACCTTTCTTTTACTTAGTGCCTTTATTATATTGGTAGTATGTTGTCTCAGCTTTTCATATCTAGGCATATTGTGGTAGGTTTTAACTTTGTCAGGGATGTAATTTTCTTCTCATACTATTTATATAATGTAATCTTTTTTTTTTTCAAGAATCAAACTTCAAGGATTATTTGTAAAGAATACAAATCCCCAAAGATTTGGTGCTGTCTAGGCACCTTATGGTTGGCTTTCCACTCAAGAGAGGTAGCCAGATCCAGTTCTGGTGTGGACACATTATACAAAGAGCCGGATGGTCCCAAGCATCATTGGCCTTTAACCCTTGTTGGTTCTTTAGTCGGCCTGTATGACTGGCTCTCTGTGTCTCACCGAGCTAAAATAGCATCTCTAAAGAACAGCCTTTGCTTCTGCCCTCTGGACCTTGCAGAAAGGGTTATGGGCACTGGGAGACACTAGGGAGTCCTTGTACCTACTTCTTCCAGGTACAGACACAGTCTACCCGGCCCCACACTGTAAAATAAGATGCTTTTCCCTTAGAGGAGATTGGAACTAGTTACAGCATCCCAAGCCACACAGAAAGCACAGGAGTGGAGTTTACATATCCTTGTCAGAGGACCCCTTCAAATGCTGTTGTCATCCCAGACATCCTTGCAATACGAAATCCTTCCCCTTCTGCAAATAGCTCTGTTTAGTGTCCACAGTGCCCAGACCCATTTTAATCATTAGATAGGTTGTTACTCCAAAGCAAACATATCTTAAATTTCCTCACTAACAATTTCTAGCAAACCTAGGCCATACCCTAGAAATCCTACACATGCTCCCTGAAGCTGCACGCACTGGCTACCTACACCATTATGTTTGTCTGTCCTCTTGATGGCCGTGGAACTGCTGCTCATCTGACCAGTCCATCCAGGTTTGGTAAATACCAGTCATGTTCTTTTGTAGCCACACCTTATAGAGAAGTAATCTCTGAAGAAGGAAAAACAAAAAGGTCTCCGACCATGAGGCCTGGCCATGCCACCTTTCTCCGGAGGGATGCCACAGCCACACTCAGCCCTACAGACTCTACTGAGTGTCTGGGAAGTGAGTGCATGTGCCTGTGTGTGCGTGTGTGCATGAGCACATAATAGATCCTGCCTAGGAAATACTGGTGAATCCTGCCAGTACTCAGATTACACAGAGGATAAACTGAGGCACAGATGAAGGAGGACTGGAAAAGGGACTCCATTCCATCGCCCCTTCTCTGTGAAGGAACAGTGGAAGCTACTGTAAAAACGAGAACCTGGAATTGGAATGGATCCCAGCCTCACCCTGCCAGACTTTTCTTCTCTGTTGGGGAACATCAGCATCTAGGACACCGGAACAACAGAAAGTCCTCCAGAGTTTGTTGTTTCTGACTTGAGTGGAGCCCATGGCAGCTCAGTCTAGTGGTAACAACCTGAGCTTTGAACCCAACAAGAGAGGCTTTGAATCCTTGTACATTCATGTCTGGCTACGTGGGCTGGGCTCCTTTTCACTTGGAGGGAGTTTCCTTGACTTAAACTGGGACTGAAAACCGCTCATTGTCTGTTGTGATAATTATCAAGTGGGAGTTTTGAGAACAACAGAAATGTCAGCGTACCTAGAGACTCAGCACTCTGGAAGTTGAGAGAGGAAGAGCGATAGTCTATGTGTTCCAGGAAGACTGGCAACATAGTGAGACCTCACTCCCCCAGCCCCAAAAGTACAAGCAGCAATGGCCAGGATGAGGTAGGGTACCGAGTGGTACTAGCCAATAGCGGTGGCTTAGATCTTTAATGCCAGCTATGTGAGAGGCTGAAGCAGGAGGATCACAGAGTTAAGTAGCCTTCATGGGCTGTGGGGAGAAAATGAACTGAAGGCTACAGGGACCAATCTGTCCTGAGTAATCCATCCAGGTGAGGGATCTTGAGACTGTATACTGTGAAGGGTCACATCTGGGAGACTTGCAACTTGGGGATAGCCACCATCTGCATTTATACACGGGGACCAAGCTGGAGAAAGCAGGTCAGATGTGGCAGAGCTGAACCTAGAAGTATGAGTTTCAAACTAGTGAGCACCTAGGGATATGAGGTGACTCTCCCAGGAAATGTCCACACAGAGGAATAAAACACTATCAGAGGAAGTACCAAGGAGAAAAACCAATTGAGGAGGTTGAGGTTGGAGGAGACACTGAAGTTCCTTCTTCCTATCTGAGCTCCAAAAAGTCAGCTCCTAGTTCTTTATCTATGCTGTGGAGGGTTCTGGGTAGAGGCCTGCAGCTTCTACCCCATGAGAGCCATCTTTGCTACCTAAGATGCCCTCTCCTCTCCTAGTCTGGATCCCTGATCATGACTCCTAGGATGTGTGTGTCCTTGAAGTCTGTGAGAGGAGCACTTGTGCCATGAAGCTTTGAGCCTGTTTGGGGATGGCACAGTGACAGAGGAGGTGGACCGCCTAAAGAATTCAGAAATTACTCAAGGAAGCTAGCCAGCCATGCCCTGTAACCACAGTGCGCTGGCATACTTTATCTCCCTTCTTACTCCTGTCTATTTTGATGCTGGAGATTGGGCTCAGAATCTTATGAACACTACTCATGCTGCACTCCCAGTCTTTCCCTCACCCCAGAATGGTTTTCTAATACCCAAACCTGCTTCCCTCACCCTGGCGGCCTGTCCGTCTGCCTTCCCCTGGGTTAGCACCTTAATGCCAAGAAGCAAGCCCTGATAGTGAAAAGCACGTTTCCCGCCACTATCTTCCAGTCCCCAGCAGACAGACAGCCTCCAGGAAAGGAACCATCCATAGGTTGGGCTGAGTCTGCAGGAAAGCCCAGAAGGTTCTTCAGAAATATGTTAGCCTGGCCTGTGCCCATCTCAGAATGCAGAAATGAAACCAGTCCAGTTTTCAGAGGGGACCCATTCACAGTCCATCTGCAGAGATAGATGGTTCTAGTCTGCCCTTTCCAAATACAGAGATGTTTCTTTGAATTTCCTTTTTTATAACCTTTGGGCTCCGTATTTCCTAAACTATCTCTGGGGAACTCAGATTGTTTACAGAGAGGAAGGAGGAGGAGGAATTTCCAGCACTTCCTGCTCTAGTCTGTGGCCATCTGGCCCTGGGGCAGAGATGGGAAGAGCACAATGGAAGCCCAGAATTAGACCTAGGAAGCAGGACCATCAGTGAGCAGGAGCTGGTGATTAAGATGGCAGAGGCCTGGTGCCCACTTCTCCCTGTGGGCTGAGCTCTCTGACATGATGGTGACTCATGTCATTGACTTTGTTCTTTCCAGAGTCAACTGTCAGTCTCTCTGCTCCTCCCACTGTGAAGCTGGAAAATGACAGTTCAACCAACGTCAGCATCACCCTTGGGTAAGCTCTCAGACCCAGTTCTGTCCTCGGCCCCTCTGGCACATGTACTTCAGGTGTGATGTTCTTGCCTCTTTGTTGTAGGACATAAAAAAAAGAGTGGTCTGAGCCCAAGACCCCCAAGCAGGGTTCCAGAGTCAAACATGCAGAGAATCTAGAGGAAACGCAAGCTGTTCCCTCTAGAGGGAAGCCCTCAGGTGGTCACAGATGATGCCAGGCTTCAAGACCCTTCCCAAGAATAAATATTTGAACCCTAGAGATGAAGGTGCAAGGAGCTGAACCTCTGACCACAGCGCTGCTGAGGTCACTTGCCAAAGCGGACAAAGTGACAGTATCAAAAGGTCCCATACGTCCCAGCTCGCTTGTGACCTTCACTGCTCTACCATGCCTATGACTCCCAGCTGAGCCAACGCCTGTCCCTTACTCCTCACCTGTCTGGAAAGCCTGATCTCAGATCCTCCTCACAGGCCTGCTGCTCTGTCCCCATGGAAACCATCCAAGTTATCTGCTTACCGCCACACGCCCCTTTGGAATCTTTAATAGCTTCCGACATTTGGGGCTCCCATGGGTTGCTCCCAGAGAGCCTCATCTCCTGCAGCCCTTGCTGGCTTTCACACCACACCCTGTTCAGACCTAACCCTACCAAGGGAGCCTTTCCCGCCGCCACCGCAGGGCAGAGAACCATAGGCATCCCCCACCACCCCCCACTGCTTGGCCCTGTCACTCATAGCCAGAGTTCCACCTCACTCTGCCCGAAAAGGAACGTCAAACTTCCTGATAGAGCAGGAACAGGGTTCCAACTCTTACCTCTCCCAGTTTAGGGGCAGATATCGAGGTAATGGTATTCTCTCGGAGAAAAATGAAAGCAAAGAATAAAATCATGCAAAAGAAGACAGACACAAAAAACTCTGGGCTGTCAGATCGTTTGTGTATCCCATATAAAAACAGTGGCTCCGTGGTGCTGAGGTAGTGGTTATCCTCGGGGTCAGCAGACTGAAGGGGAGCAGAACGGGGCTTCTGGTGTGTTGGAAATCCTGAAGGTTGGACATGCATAATCTGAGCACATCGCCCCTCCTGGCCCTGATTTCTAGAGAAATGAAGGCCTGGTGTGAAATCGGGAGGGTTGATTGGGTCAACTTCCCAACAGTAACAAGTGTCTTGTCCTCCATAGGCATCCACTAAATGCGACCTTGGTGATCACTTTTGAAATCACATTTCGTTCAAAAAATCTTACCATTGTGGAGCTTCCTGATGAAGTAAGTAGCAGACCTTCGCTCGTGCTTAAGGCAGTGCTAGGCAACAAAACACATTTTAATTAAGAGCTCGTGGAAATAAGTCACCTGGGCTGCCCCTTTCCATCATCCTAGACATCTGTGGTGTGGGCTTTATTGCACTCTTCAAGCGTTTTCTGCTGTGTAGTTTGGAAGCTTTCATCCAGTAGGATGAATAGCTTCTGGGGTCAATCCTATAGCATAACCATGGTCAATAATAATAGGGTATAGTGTATAGTCAGGTGCCAAAAACAGAAGCCTGAGGCAAAGGCGGTTCTGAGAACGGAGAAGTTCTAAAGAGATTTAAGGCCCTGCCACATCCACAGATAGGAATTATTAGCCTTACTTTAAATGTCTTAGGAAATGGTGGAGTTCTCAGGGTAGAATGATTGCCTAGCATACATAAGGCTTTAGCTTCATCTGGCACCAGCATACACACACACACACACACACACACACACACACAGAGAGAGAGAGAGAGAGAGAGAGAGAGAGAGAGAGAGAGAGAGAGAGAGAGAGAGAGAGATGTAAACGTATTTTTATTCCCTTGACATAATTGTCACCAAAGCTTACTGCTTCCGTCTGCTAACCTAGGCCCAGCCTGGGAGCTTTAGCCTCTGTACAGTCTTGTCTGTTTTCAGACAAGAATGTTTTCAGCCTCTGACTTACTAAGAAGCTCACCCTTTCTTGTTCTTTCTCATCACTGGCTGGCTGGTTCAACTCAGCTGTTCGGCTCAAGCTCCTCTCCACACTGATTGAGTCAAACTGGCCTTTCTCAGCCTCTCCTGAATTGTTCCGCTTGGCCTCAAGCTAACTTTGGCAATATGTTCTAATCTTCTTGCTCCTTCTCATTCTCTGGCCCATTCGGTCTTCACCTGTGTCTAGCTCCCCACCTCCCCCCAACCTCTGTACTCCTGTCCCAGGAAAACTGCCTCCTTTTTTTTCTCCTCCTCTTTCTCTCTGTGCTCTCTTATATACCTTCCCTTTCCCTTTTCTTCTTGTGAGAGTTGGGCATATCCTGTCTCTGGCTCATTCTGTCAAATCTTTCTCTGATTTGTCATTTTGTCTGCCACTCAATTAGAAGTCACTTTCTAACATGGGTGCTTCCTTCTACAAACTAACTTTCCCTTCTCTGGGATTAAGGGTGTGTGCTAAGGGCCTGTCTGAGTTCCAGCCAGAGGGATTAAAGGTGTATGCTAAGGTTGAGCCACACCACAACTAAAAACAAAGTTTTTCAATAAATAACATAATCTCGGGGTTCACAGTGTGATCAAATCTCTTAGAACACACTCTCTTGCTCTCCCCCTCCCTTTCCCTCTCCCCCTCCTGACACCCCTCCCCTCTGGTGCAAGGACTCTAAGCTTTGCTTGGTCTACAGACTCTCAGAAGAGCAGAGACCAATAATTTAGCTTAGATGTAGACATCTAAGTAAAGGTATCCATTTGTAAAACTACATGAAAGTCAAGACTATCAGGCAAAAGAAGTTCAACTCAAAATAAAACGGGCTGTAAGTTTCCTTGAACATAAAATACAAAAGCAATGACTCCATGGTGTCAGGCCATTGGTTGTCCTCAGCATCAAGAGACTGGAGTGGAATAGAATGGAGCTGCTGGGGTATTCGAAATTCTCATTTCTTGTTCTGGAGGCTGAATGTGTGCAGTCTGTAAACACTTCACAAGCTGTGATGTGTGTCCTTTTTTGTATATGTACTATATAGGCCAAACTTTTTTCTTAATTAACAGCGGGAGTCAAAGCCAAACCATTCGTGGAAGATGGTCTTTATGAACACCTGAACCCACCTTCTCAGTCTCCTGCTTCACTGTCCCCTCCCTGTCCTGTGCCTGTAATATAAGAAGCCAGGGGTTAGAACCTGGGAGTCAGTTCAGCCTTGAAGCCTTGGGTCAGGAACTTCAGCCCAACAGTGTTTTCCTCATTTGTAAGCATAGGGCTCAGCATGTCTCCTGGACCACACTCTGGGGATTAAAAGCAGTAGCAGCAAGTATTAAATGGCTGGAACTGACCTGGCAGGGCCTCAAGAGTCTTCAGGAAGAAGCCCTGGCATCCCACCCTTTGATCTTAAAGTCTAGTTTCAGGGTAGGAGGGAAAGCAGCTAGGTGCAGACTTGTGCCTGTAATCCCGGCACTCAGGAGACTGAGGCAAGGAGATTTCTGTGAGCCTGAGAACAGCTGGGACTATATAGTAAGTTGTAGGCCAGCCAGTGCTACATAGCAAGACTCTGCCTTAGAAAACTAGAGGAAAGGACGGAGAAAGAAACTACTGTTGTGGGGCTGGAGAGATGGCTCAGCGGTTAAGAGCACCAGCTGCTCTTCCAGAGGTCCTGAGTTCAAATCCCAGCAACCACATGGTGGCTCACAACCATCAGTAATGGGATCCGATGCCCTCTTCAGGTGTGTCTGAAGACAGCCACGGTGTACTCCCACACATAAAATAAATAAATTAAAAAAAAAAAACCACACATACACACACTATTGTTTAATGAGCCACATTCGACTGTTACTGGGGAAAGTGGAACAGTTTAGTTCCATACAAATGCTACCCAGCTTCTTGCCCCTATGAGGGGATTTCAGTGCATCTAGAAGATGCCCAAAATAAATAAATAAATAAGTCAGATGGCTCAGGCAGGCTCTCTAAGCCCATCTTCCGGAATCAGGGCTTTTGATAAACATCAAGCAGAAATGACCGTGTGGACCCACCTCCTCTGCTTTGCTGTTAGGAGGAAGTAGGGCATGAGGAAACATCCTTTTATGAGTTTCACCAAGCATCCCAATAACGGAAATAGAAATAATACGATAAAAAAAAAATTAGAAAAAAATCACGACAGGAAGGGTTCCCAGCCTACCATGTGCCCAGCTCTATACTGTAAGCTTTAGGGACAACATATCATCCAAGGCAGCGCTGTGAGGTAGGCACTAGCATGATCCACATGTACAGCTCAGTAAACCGGGGTAGCTTGGCTAAAGGGGGGAAGACAGCTAGCTATCTCACACTCCTTCAGTGGCTAGCCGGGGGGAGCCAAGGACCAGCCTCCAGTTCTGTTCAGAAAGCCAGGTGGAAACATGGCAGGGTGGAGCTCAGGTTGGCCAACCCAGTGCTCCTTGTGGCTGGTTATCGAGTTCTCAGAAAGCAGAACCAAGTATGATATGCCCCCACCCTATTCCCTGGTTCTCCACCTAGAGCTAAACTCTGTCGTTATACATGGCCGCAGATCAAATTCAGTCTTCCTAACAGGTTATAGTGCCTCTCGGAGAGAAAAACGCCTCTTTCCAAGTGACTTCTCAAAATATTGGACAAGTGACTGTTTACCTGCGTGGAAATCATTCCAACCAGACCTGGTAGGCTGGTGCCCACCCCCACCCAAGTGGCCTCGTGTATCGGGAAGGGTGGCTATACACAGATATCCGTGGGGACTTCCTCCCAAACCTTCACCAAATGCATCCTGGCCCCGAATTCCTTTCTAGCTCCAGGATCCAGTTCTTGGTGATACACAGCAGAATTGTGAGCATCATAAACCAGGTGATTGGCTGGATCTACTTCGTGGCCTGGTCCGTCTCCTTCTACCCACAGGTGATCCAGAACTGGAGACGGAAAAGGTAACCTGCCCTGCTTATAGCTGTCCCTGCAGGCCCTTGTGGGGCTGCAGGAAGACACCCCTCTACACTTCTCTCTACATGGGTTGGATTCCCCATGTTAGCTATTTGGTTCCTTGCCCACTTCAGCCCTTCTCGATGGGAACAATGACATGGAGTGTCTCAGCTAAGCCAAAACTAGGCTACATAGGGGAAACTCTGCCCTGAAGCTTCTTAGCCATGAAAGGCTGGGCATCATGTCATAGAACTTTCAGCCCGAGACAAAGCACTTGTGCTTTGACTTAACAACGTAGAAGTAGGGGCTGCAGAGATGGCTCAGTGGTTAAGAGCACTGACTGCTCTTCCAGAGGTCCTGAGTTCAAATCCCAGCAAACACATGGTGGCTCACAACCATCTGTAATGGGATCCTGATGCCCTCTTCTAGTGTCTGAAGACAGCGATAGTGTACTTATATATAATAAATAAATAAATCTCTGGGGGGGGGGGGGAGTAAAAGTAGGTCTAGGGTCAAGGACTAGCTCTCCTGTCTTCACATTGCCATGTGGGTCCCAGGTCTCATAGAGGACTGCCAAGCAGTGAGCCAAGGAAGTAGATGCTCTCTCTCTCTCTCCTAGGGCCTCCAGGAATGGCTCTCAAGAGAGGCAGTTGAATGGCATCAGCTATCTCTAAGGACAGTGCTGAGGCCTCCTCTTCCATGTCCTAGGAGCTATGCTCCCATCCCAGGGATTCCCCGTCTCACCCTGCCCCACTTTGCCCCCCTCTGTCCCCCTGCAGTGTCGTCGGTCTCAGCTTTGACTTCTTAGCCCTGAACTTGACGGGCTTTGTGGCATACAGCGTTTTCAACATCGGTCTTTTGTGGGTGCCCTACATCCAGGTACAGTGTCACCCGGTCCCTACAGCCCATGCAAGCCCCTGTGTGTCTGTGTGCCTCTTCACCTCTCAGCTTCTCCTCGCCTCCCCAACAGGAGGAGTTTCTCCTCAAATACCCCAATGGTGTAAACCCCGTCGACATTAACGACGCCTTCTTCAGCTTACACGCAGTCGCCCTCACCCTGATTGTCATCCTGCAATGCTGTCTGTATGAGGTAAGCGATGAGGTGACCTGGGGGCCATTGGTGTCCTAAGCCAACCACCACCCCACTCTACCCACATGACTGACAAGATGCCCCCAGCCTTCTGTAGCTGAGTGGATCTGGGGTGGATCCTGCCTTAACTGAGGGAATGTGTCAGGAAAATGGTATTTGTGGGCCACGGGTAAGTGAGGCTCCTTGGTAAAAGTGGACAGCAAAGTCATTCACCATGAAGCAAGCAAGGAAGGCTATTCCAGATGGGAATAGGTTAGGGTGAGGGGTGCTAGTGGGGAGCCAACTCCTGAGAGGGTAGGAGGAACATTATTCATCTCTGTCACTGAAAAGCTATCTGGGGTTTCAGCATGGACTAAGGGGACCTTTAAGAAGTCCTGGTCTCCTAGGAGCACTCCTGATGGGACAGCTTTACAGTCACCTCCATAATGTGCCACCTCCTCACATCCCACCCAGTGTGAAACTTTGTCTTCTTAGACCTTCCCTGTGACACACAGCTGAAGGGGCCTCACTTTGGGACCATGTCTGGAGAAAAATCTGGGGTGGGGACAGATGCTAAGGTCCCTGGGGCTTCATCCAGGTTATGGAATGAACTGTCAGCAGGACTAGAGGAAGTACTGGGCCTCCAGCATCAGGGTTCATGCCCCTGCACTGCTTGCTCCCCCCAAACGAGCTCTGAGGCGTCCAGCTCTGCAGAGTTGGAACTTGATCAGCAGGGGCTGGAGGACCCAACATGGATGGAACAGGAGAGCTTGATTTTAAAAGGATGGGGCTGGTGTTGGGGACTCCAACCTCATCCCAGCCCAGGTATGATTCACTCACTGCCCAAATACAGCCCAGTAAATTCTGGATTTGGTCTCTTACCTTACTTGGCCTTGTACAGACACAGCCCCAGTGCCCTTGGCCCCTTCTTTACACAGGTTCTACCAAGGCCAGGCTTCTGCCTTCAGTCTTCCCCTCCCACCCACCCTGCACCCCTGTCCAAAGCCATCCCTTCCTGAAACCCTGAAGCAACCTTTGTGTCCACACCTACAAATTGCACCTGTCTCCTCCTCAGCGAGGCAACCAGCACGTGTCACGGCCCTCCATTGCCTTCCTGGTACTCGCATGGCTCTTCGTCTTAGTCACCATAATTGTGGCTGCAGTCGGTGTCACCACATGGCTACAGTTCCTCTTCTGCTTCTCCTATATCAAGCTCATCGTTACGCTGATCAAGTATTTCCCACAGGTACTCCAGAACCTTCCTGCATTTCCATATGGCTGGTAGTATGAGAGGAAGAGGTACTGACTCCAGGCCCTGCTCTCATGGGGCAGGTTTAACCAAGCTAGAGGGATCAGCATGTATAGGGTAGAACAAGGAAGATCAGATAGGGAACCAAGAAGCCACAACAAAGGCCAAGACTTCCCTCCTGGATGAAAGGAAAGGAGATGGTACCAGCCAGAGACACTCAGAGGGCACTGTGGGTTTGGAGGAAGAATTTGAGGCGGGAGCAACAAGAAGAGGGGATTGCCCAAGAGACCAGGGTGCCCAGCAAGTCAGGGGTGGCAGCTGGGCCATTTTACAGGTGGAAGAACCAAAGGACTCAGCCTCTCTACAGTAGCCCTGGTTCCTGTGCTAAAGCTGGGCTCCACACCAGAAAGTCTGGTTCCCAGCCACATTCCTACATAGTGTGTAGTCCAGGCTGAGATCAGGGACAGAATCACTGAAACTGGGAAGAGTCAGAGTTCCAGTGAAACATAATAGCACATCCTAGTACTCAGAGGGCCCCGGAAGCTGAGGCAGAAGAATCGTGAGTTCAAGCTGAGCCTGGGCTACATTGGGAGACACCAATATTTTTTTTAATGCATAAAATTAAAAATCAAAGAGGGCTGTGTCTGCGCTAAAGGTTGAGAAACTAGGCAGCATTCCCCACCCCACTGAAATCCAGAGATGGTGAAGGGGAGGACAGGAAAAAGAAGCTTCACTTCCCCTGCATGCACTTTCTCTGGCTACGGTTGGTCAAAGCCCAGAGGCCAGTACATGAGTGGGAAGAGTCAACAGACCTCCTTTGGAGTACAGTCACAAGGTGTGTGTGGTTCTGTCTGTCCCCAGGCCTACATGAACTTTCACTACAAAAGCACCAAGGGCTGGAGCATTGGCGGTGTGCTCCTGGATTTTATAGGGGGCAGCTTTAGCCTCCTCCAGATGTTCCTCCAGTCTTACAATAACGGTGAGTCTGACAAAGCCACTTCTGCACAGTGACTGGAAGCATGGGACAGAGAGGTCCTGCAGTTCCTGGGCAAATGGGGAGGGGGAGGGTCCACATCCCCCACACATCCACTTGCTTTAAGAACTTACGGCCTAAAACCATATTCTGTCCCCTCTGGCTATTAACAGACCAATGGACATTGATCTTCGGAGACCCAACCAAGTTCGGACTTGGAGTCTTCACCATCTTCTTTGATGTTGTCTTCTTCATCCAGCACTTCTACTTATACAGGAAGAAACCAGGGTACGACCAGCTGAACTAGGATCCAGAGACCCAGTATAGACAGTAGGAGAGGTTGTGTCCAGCAAAGGCCAGAGAAGCAGCTGGTGCACAGGGCTAGAACAATGTGCCGACAGAGAAGCATTCTCTTCCTCAAAGGCCAAAAGCCTTAAGCTCAGCCTGCCTGCCTTCATCCAGGCCCCTCCTGAGCTATAGAGAACCCCCTCTCTGGAACAGACACCTGACTCTGCTCAAGACTGAAAGCCAAATTTCAGGCGGTCTCTCCCAACTTAAAGCTCCAGCTAGAGGCGCCCAGCCCTCCTGCGTCTTGATATGCCGTCTCTCTTTCTTTAAGGCCTCAGGCAGCACACACAGGTTTCGACAGCCATCCCAGCCAGAACTGGGCACCAAGTTTGCAGCTGATGGCCTTGCCCCAAACCACCAATATCTCTGGGAGCAGCCTGAAGGGCTAACCTTGCAACTGGGAGAGCCAAGGGTGCTTTGTTCCACTGAAGTGTTCACAGGGACCAAGCAGCCAGGTGCTGTGGCCATGGACTTGAAGGTGCTGATACTGGTGGTGGAGGGGAGAGCACTGTGGGATTAGGCTTTGAGGTCCTTTCTCTGAGGGCCACATTCTCACTCTATATAACTCTGCCCCAGTAACTGCAGAACAAGTGGCCCAGGCCAGTGCCTGGGAAAGTATATTTCCAATCCCTGAGGTGCCTGCCAGATTGGTCAGAAGTGGACCCATACCTGCTGCCCTCTGGATCTTTGCACACAGAAAAATACCAGTTAACTTTTTAATTTTTTTTTTTTTTTTTTTTTTTTTTTTGTTTACTCCCCAAGGAATATTTTGAAATGGCTTTTTTTTTTTTTTTTTTTTTTTTTTTTTTTTTTGGCCCTCTTTCCTACCTCTACTTTCTGAGAGTCAGATGGAGCACCGTCTGAGTACCCATACTCCTCCTAACCTTACACCTATAGAGTAGGTGTTCAGGACCAGCCTGTGCCTTATGGCCTATCAGTCACTCAATCAGTAAGTTCCCCTGGATGGGAAGGGATGCCTCCTTCCCCAGCCCCAGACCGGGACTCCAACTTCTCAGCTGTTGAGCTCAGAAGTCCAGGAGCTTCCCTCCGATGTTGCTTTTGGTCCCACACTGAATCCCACACCTCCTTCCTTCTCATTCCAGGTCATCCTTCCTGTGCCAGATAGGGAAGGAACCAGGGTGTGCCTCGAGTTCATCAATCTGCTCCTTTTGTTTTTTATAATACTAATATTGAGGGGGCCCTTGTATATCTTTTGTATTTTTTTCTTGTTTTGTTTCACTTTGGTGGAGTATATGTCCTTAATTAAAGGTGGCTTGTTTCCTATTTATATGCTCGGAACATTTACTAGCTGCTGAAGGCAGTTATGTTGGCCCTCAGAACCAAGTCCTGGGGGCTTAGAGGACCTTGCTTACCTATATCAAGAAATACATGGGGCTATGGAGTATACTGATTTGAGGTGGCTGCGTGCTGACCCACACTGGATCGGGAAAGACCTTCCAGGTTTAAGATGCCTACCCAACCAGAGCCAGGTAGGTTTGCTTCACAGTGCCTTATCTGTCAGTACCAAGGTTCCATCAGCATGCTCAGGCTGATTGGGGGTGGGGTAGGTTGAGGCATGAAGCAGGGTGATGAAGATCTTACTCTGCAGACTGAAACATCTCTAATTTGATCTCTTGTTTCCTAGAATCAAGATTACAGCCTGGTCAAGTCAATAGTGTGGTTTTTTGTTTCTTTAATAAAATGTGTTATTGGGCTTGACAAAGTAATATACACCTGTAATGTCAAATATGTAGGAGGCTGAGGCTAAGTAAGACCACAAGTTCAAGGCCAGCTTGAACAATGAAGCAAGACTGTCTCAAAAAGGACAAGCTAGGGATGTATTTCACTGGCAGAATGCTTGTTCCGATGCAGGCTTGAGGCCCTGAGTTCAACAGCACTTCCCCCCCCCCAAAAAAAAAGGGAAAGAAAGGGGAAAAAGGAAGAAAAGGAAAGAAAATTATTGGGTGCTACCTTTTAATTTTTCTTTAGGAGAAGGTGCTAAGACTAAATCCCAGGACACTGAGCATGTCTGACAAGTACTCTCTCACTGGCCTGCACCTCCGCCTTCTGGGCTTTCCTTCACCTTTTCTGAGTTGTCAGCCATAGGCAGGCCCCTAGTGGCATCTGTCTAGAGTTCCCAGCTCACATGGGACCAGTTCTCAACCCCTTGGGTTTTTTAACCTGAGGCTTCTCTCATGTGGGAACTGAAACTAGGCTACACAGAGGCACATGAAGCTTTCATGGTGACATGTTAGAGAAAATATAATCCAGACTTCCCATACTGTTGTAAGGTTCCACAAGTGTGGGTCTCTGCAAAGCCACAGTACGTTCCCAGGTTCTAAGGTACCACCAGAAACATGTTTTCCAGACAGGGTCTAGGAGGAGTTGGGCTTTACCCCAGAACAGCAGGGGACAAGCTAACCATCCTTAAGACCAAACTACCATTCAAGACACCTCCTCATCATCCAGCAGAAACCACTAGTGAATTCCAGCGTTGTTTATTGGACACAAGTGTTGAACATGGGATAGCATCATACTCCCTGTTTCCATAGTAACCAACTGGCTTGGTTACATGCTACAAATCACTGCTTCCAGGAGTGTGAATTAGTAAGCTAAATTCAAACAGTATGATTAAAAAAACACTTTTGTATCAAAGTTGTGACTTAAAAAATACAAAAGTTAAACCCACGAGTGTAGAGAAAAATGGCAACCCTGAGAGCTGCCTTGAAATGTCAGTCTTGAAAGGTGTGGGGAGGCCAGCACCCATTAGGGGAATGAAGGGAGTGGGAGCCTGCCCTCTTCATCCAGGTGGCCTTCATACTGTCTCTGGCATATGTGGGTCCAGCCCCAGGCTGGGCACCATGATGGAGGGAGCATAGAGGCACTGAGAAGGTGACAGGGCAGGGCCAAGCCCTTCAACCAGAGCAAACTGGGAGAAAGGGGCCCTACTTGGCACTTCCAAGCTTTGGCAGATCTCAGGTGTTTCCTGACTGCCCAGCCCCTTCTGTGGCTGAACCCACAGCAGGTCTCTGGCTGGGCCTGTGGTTACTGAAGACTGGATACTACGCCAGGCCCTTATTTCCAATCCTCAGTATCCAAGAGAAAGAGCTGGTGCCATGGCCTTGGGCTGGGGGCTGAGGGGTAAGAAGGTTGGTTTGGACCTTTGGGATCAGCGGTTACCCCTCAAGAGCTGGGGCCCAGCACACAGCAGAAGCCAGAACTAGATACAGGCAGAGCGTGGATGTGTTCTCAGTGGACAAAAAGGTCAGCGGGCACAAGTCTAGCCTGTGGCTGACTGCTAAGACAGCATGGACTGCTGTACGGCCTTCTGCAGGGACTGCCGAGTCACTAGCAGGCGGACCACCTCCTCCGAGCGTTTAGTGAGCCGCTTCCGAGCCTGGTCATGAGTGACCATGGTCATGTCCCAGCCGTTCACCTGGCCCAAGAAGAAAACACAGGCTCTTCACCTTCTAGAATCTGGAAACTGGGGTTTGGGGGGCCCAGGCTACCCAAGCTAATATCCCCTAAAGTTGAGGTGCCAAGCATTCTAGCAGAGGCACACGGGATAACCAGCTTCCTTGGATGCAATATCGACGGGGCTTCCAAAAGCCATTTTGATTGGTTGCTTCCCCTCTGAAGCTAGGTCAGCCCTCAACCCAAGTGCTTCAGCCCCTCTCACCCAAACCTCGTTTTCCTCCTTTGGAACAACTGTACCTGCATGATCTTGTCTCCAATCTGCAGCCCAGCAATTTCAGCAGGACCTCCCTCAGATACTCGTGTGACGTAAATGCCCTGGAAAGAAGCAATGCAGGTAAAGCCCTGTGGTCACTGGATTGGGCCATGGGGGGGTCAGTGTAGCTGCCCCTGAGATGTTTCAGCCTGCTGATGGCCACCTCTGCTCCTCCAGGCTGTCTCAGCATGCCTTCTACCTAATTCCACCAGATCATTAAGGATTGTCTAAGGAAAAAACTGCTACTTCAGCTTCTGTTCCCCACAGGGGGGTCTGGGACCCGAGCCCCTCTCACCTTGTCCGTTTTATCTTCCGAGTAGGGATTCTGAGAAGGGTCCTGGTCGATCCCACCTCCAATGCTGAAGCCCAGGATTAAGTTCTCACCTTGACGCAACTTATGAATTTCAACTCTTTGCTGATAAAGAAAAAAGCAAGTTGAGGGTAACGGGTAGGTGAGTAGAGAAAGATCTAATCTCTGTGCCCAGCAGCAATCTCAGGCCTCTGGGCCAGCTTAGAACTATGCCAAGAGTTCAGGCCCTTTGCAAAAATCCAGCTGGTTACCGGTCTGGGAGGTTGGCAGTTGGGTCTAAAGCAGCCATGTGGACCTCTCCACACAGTTGCCCTTTGTCTGCAACTTTTCCCACCCATTTCCCATTCTTAATCAATATGTATTCTGAGGGTACTGTGGCTACTACAGAAAAGACATCTTCCTGGGAAAAGACCACCCAGAACAGGAAAGATCAAGCCCTGAGAAAATGCAGACACTTGTCGAGGCAGCTCAGATTGCTGAGCAAGCCCTACCAGAGATCACGAAAGCCAGGAGGTGCATGGAGATAAAGAAGAAACTTGCACAGAAGAGAAGGGATCCCTGGCCAAGGAGATTGCTGTATACAGCACGGGACCAGAAAGTGAACTGGGAGTAGACTTAATCATATCACCGCTCCAATCCTCGGGCCCTGTATAAGAGAGTACTCCAGGGCTCTCTCAAGCTCGCTCTGGGGCTAAGGTCTCCAATTAAGAACCCTCAGAAAGCATCCTCCAGCCACCAGGGGTTACCCCCAAAGGTGAAATTTTTAACACAAAGAAGTGGGAGTAACTTTCCAGACTTGGAAAGGCTTCAACCAAAGCATCGTTTGTACTCAGCTTTGGGAAATGATTGTGTCACCACTTGACCTCGATCCTGACCCTACTGAAATTCAAAGCTCCAGTGAGGTAAGGCATCAGTGCTCCAGTGAGCACTGGAGCTGACAGGGGAATGGATGTCTCCTTGTGGGATGTGGAAACCTGAGGATATGAGCTACTCGTTAGTGGTGATCCACAGACAAGCACTGGTCATGAGGAAGTGGAATATGGCTGATCAGTGTTTCTCTACCTGTGGGTCGTGACCCTGGGAAGAATCGAATGACCCTTTCACAGGGGTCACCTAAGACCATCGGAAAACAGACATTTACATTATGAATCTTAACAGTAGTAAAACTGCAGTTATGAAGTAGCAATGAAAATAATTTGATAGCTGGGGTCACTGCAGCATGAAGAACTGTACTAAAGGGCGGTGAGATTAGGAAGGTTGAGATAACTGAGGACCGGCCTGGATAAATGCAACCGTCGACCCAGGTAGCGCACAGTGCCGGGAGTCATCCGTACGGGCTTCCAGGAGGCAGATCAGCGGGCTAGAGTTCAGGGGGAAGCTTATGAAATGGTTTTAACAAAATGGCTGGATCAGAACCGGGATGTTAACTCCACCTGAGAAAGTAAGAGTGGGAAGGAAGTGTCTCCACCCCATGAGCAATCCAAGACTGAGAAAGAGGCCAGATCTGCCTGCTTATGTTCAGGCATGCACCTGGCACTGGGGATTGGAGGACTGTGGGCCTTCCAGCTTTAAGATTCTGACTGGCCTGCCAAGACAGAAGAGGAAGGAAAATCATGGTGCCTAAGGCCCTTTCACCTGGGGCTTCCTGTCCAAAAGTGTAAGCTCCTCCAGGCTTTTACACACACACACACACACACACACACACACACACACACACACACACACCGTCCTTCATTCCCACCAGCAAGGTCCAAAAGGAGAAAAAGCCCTAACATATGGCAGCAAAGCTGCTCTCCCTAGGTCCTCAATTACACCCTCCTTTTTCCAGAGAGGGTCAAACTTGATCTTTCTGGGGCAGCTAGGGAAGGGTCCTAGAAAAACCAGACTGGTGCAAATTGAGCAAAAATCCGGTGGCTGTTCATTGGCTCAGCAATATATGCCTTCTAGCCCAGCCCAGAGCTGAAGCTCTAAAGCTCAGCTTCCCAAGCAATCTTTATCGGTAAACTCATTGCCCCCACCCTCCTGGCTGGGAACTCCAACACGCCCATCTAACATGGCCCATCCCTACAGTTCCAGAGTTAGGACTGTGGAGCCAAGTGAGCTCGTTCACTCATACCTGTGACTCCAACACTTGGAAGGCTAAGAAGGGAGTACTGCCAGAAGCTCAAGTCCGGTTTAAGCTTAAGAGTAAGGCCCTGTCTGGGGAGAGATCTGGGCTCTTCCTAAAAGTTTCCTTTATGGCTGGGCACTGAGGCTTCTCTCTGGGATTCAGCTGCCTCAGGGTTGGCCAGACCGGAACCTTAGGTTTAGATCTACCACTCCCTCTTGTTACCTATTCAAATACACCAGATACACAAGACAAACCCACAAGGCGGCCCTGAAAAGGTCTAGAACTCTAAGTATCATGCACAGAACAAATCAAGGGCTTAGTATCTTAAAAAGTTCAAAAGACCAAGCCTTAAGTCTCGAGGAGTCGGTCCCAAGAGTAGGGAGGCCGGATGAGAAGAGGGAAGGGGGATGCATAAACTCTAGCCAGCCCCACCCCCTAAATCTCCTACGGCTCGGCGGCAGAGGAAAGGCTTCCTCATTCCAGAGGCTACGACTCACGGACATCGGCGCCCGCCCCCCACGGCCGCCCAGCTGGGGACACGGAGGCCCAGGGCAGGGGAGGTTTCTAACAATCCCACGGACCAACCTTTCTCCTACATCCTCCCGATCTGCGCCTGCTAAATGATATCTACCCGACGGCGGTAGTGCACAGGATCTGGCCTCTGCCCAGAGTCCCGGGAGGCTCTTAGATCCCAGCCACCTCTCCAGGCCAGGGAAGGCTGCAGTACTATTAAGTAAAAACAGCCACCGGAATACAGGCAGGAGCCCCGAGTCCTTTACTCTCTCAGCCTGTCTAGATGTCAGTTTGCCGCTCTGCGAAACGGGGGTGAGCCACAAGAGGAGAAGGAGCCCGCGCGAGCGCACTCACCACTACGGCGGTGACGGGCTGGCCCGGGATGTAGGACATTTCGACCGAAATCTGACAAGGCGACAGCGCCCGATGAGACCCCCAGCGAGAATGCCCGCTGCCGCGCCCTCCCTGGTTAACAAAGGGCAGCCCTGCTCAGCCCGCCCCCTCATGAATACTTAAGAAGTCTCTAGCCAATCAGCATCTGGAGCGCAGTTGGGCTTTCGGGAGTCCCGGGACCTGTGTGCAGAAGCGGGGCGGGAGGGGAGAGTGCCCCAGGCGCAAGCGTGGAAGGGCGGGGCGGGGTACTGCGCCTGCGCAAGCCGAGTCCTCCCAGCAGCCTCCAGCACAAGATGGCGGCGCTGGAAGCTCCGCTTTTTCCTGTCTGAGGAAACACGAGGGACTGTGTGCCGCTGCGTTCCAGGTAACTCTGCGAACCTGTCGGGCGTGTGCTGATGTGTTGCTGTCCAGGGCCGGCTCGAGCCTGAGCTCCGGCGTGCAGTGAAGGTCAGAGACCCCAGGCATGTTTCAGAGGCTCGGAGGTCCCGTGGGGAGGAGGCGCTGTGCGCTCAACTCTCCGGGCTTCGGGCGCCACCTGTAACTTGGTTTTCTCCGCAGTTCCGCGTGAGTCCGCGAGAAGGCAGAAGCGGAGCCCCGGCGGGTGCGATGGCAGCGGTGGTGGCCAAGCGGGAAGGGCCGCCGTTCATCAGCGAGGCAGCCGTGAGAGGCAACGCCGCGGTCCTGGATTACTGCCGGACCTCCGTGTCAGCGCTGTCGGGGGCCACAGCCGGCATCCTCGGCCTCACCGGCCTCTACGGCTTCATCTTCTACCTGCTTGCCTCCGTCCTGCTCTCCCTGCTCCTGATTCTCAAAGCGGGAAGGAGGTGGAACAAATATTTTAAGTCACGAAGACCTCTCTTTACAGGAGGCCTCATCGGAGGCCTCTTTACCTACGTCCTCTTTTGGACATTCCTCTATGGCATGGTGCACGTCTACTGAAATGAGGGCAGGGGTGACTTTAAAACAGATTGGCAAGACTCTTGCCAGAATTAACACCGTGTAGACTTACTTAGTTTTTCAATTGTTCGAATTCGCTGCTTGTTCTGTACCGTTATAATTTATATCTGAAGACAGAGAGCCTGTAATATTCTTCAGATTAAATGAAGTGTGACACCTTGTCTGTCTTTCCTACCTTCTACCTTCATGCTTAGCCAAGCTTTGAAGTCGCCAAGATTTGCTGGAGAGCAGGTACTAGGCCACAGTCTGTTCTCTCTCTCTCTCTCTCTCTCTCTCTCTCTCTCTCTCTCTCTCTCTCTCTCTCTCTCTCTCTCTCTCTCCCCCCCCCCCTCTCTGTCCCTCTCTCTCCCTCTCTCTCCCTCTCTCTCTCCTCGTATGAATGAAATCACTTAAGTTCCGATAACACCCGGTCTCAGCTAATCTCCTTTTTCTAAAATATGTCCTATGGCAATTGAGTAGGTTATTTGGACATTTAATCAAATGAGTTTGTTTCAAGTGTAGTACCTCTGACTATATGTTCATTCGTAATCCTTTGAGAGGAGGGTTCTAGAGTGAAATACATGTTTAACTGAAAAATAAGTGTGGTAGATTTATAGTAGACTAGTAGTGACCATGTTGGTTTATTTTAAGTTCCATTTCTCAGACTGTCAGTGGTCTGTGCCCGTTCAGTAATGGCCTGGGCACCCAGGGATGAATCCTGTTTGGATTCTGGACCACATGCTTGCATCGTATGCCAAGAAGCTGAGATCACAGCTGTCCCAAACCCACTTCTAAAGGTCCTGACATGCATGTCTTATATAGCCCCCACCTCTTCAGGGACTTCTCTTATGTAAAAAAGAAGGGCTCATCCCTGTTTTTGAACAGTAAATTTGTTGCAGTGTTGGCTGGAGAAATGGCTCAGCAGTTAAGAGCACTGACTGCTCTTCCAGAGGACCTGAATTCAAACCCCAGTAACCACAGGGTGGCTCCCACACCATCTGTAATAGGATCTGATGTCCCCTTCTGGTATATCTGAAGACAGCTATAGAATACTCATAAATAAGATTAGAAAGAATTAGAAGAGTGTAAGCAGGGGCTGGAGAGATGGTTAAGTAGTTAAGAGCACTGACTGCTCTTACAGATGACCAGTTCAATTCCCAGCACCCACAGGGTGGTTCACAACCATCTGTAATGGGATCCAGTGCCCTCCTCCAGCATGTCTGAAGACAGTGACAGTGTGCTCATATACATTAAATAAATAAATCTTTTAAAAAAGAGTGCTTAAAACAAAATATGTAGTGACTATGTACCTATCAGTTTTGAGCAGAAGGTAAGTTACTGTCAAATACTTCCCAGCATTTATCCAATGAGAAGTACTAGCTTTACCGGTTTTTGTTCTAAATCCTATATAGGTATGTATGTCTGCGAGTCAGTGGGTATATGCAAGTGTCCATAGAGGCCAGGGTTATCAGCTCCCATGGAGCTGGAGTTAGTTATGCTAGGAAGAGAACAGCAAGTTCTCCTAACTACTAAGACATCTTCTTCCTTTTAGTGTCTGTTCAAGAGTCAACTTGGGGCCAGCAAGATGGCTCAGCAGGTAAGAGTGCCTGCTGCCAACCTGATGATTTAAGTTCAGTCTCCAGCACCCACATGGTAAAAGCAGAGAGATAACTGTCTTCACAAGCACACTGAGACACACACACACATGAATGTAATTTTTTAAAAATTCCCCACACTTCGATTTGAACCTCGGCATGGTAACAAGGAACAAAATGTCATACATTTCTTATTGTTTCTTATTTCTACCTCAAAAAATATTTTTCCCTACATGGAGTAACTCTAAAGGGAAAAGCTTAAAATTGATGCTTTTTATTATTTTAAAACCAAGTAAAAGTGTCCAAAAGTAAATATGTCAGACAGGTCCCAGAAATTGCCCGCCATCTTGGCCCACTTGTCATGTTACGCCAGCAGAAGAGTGCTTATCCCTTGGGAGGGTGTGAGCTCAATTCTGCTCCAAAAGTTCCTGTGATTATGGACTCTAGTCCCCAGCTCTGACACCTGAACAAGTCATGTTCCACCTTTATGATGGGCTCCTCACTGAGAGGACAGTTGGTAGCAAGGAGGGAGGGCGAAGGCTGCAGTGAGCCATGTTTTTCAAGGCTGACTGTCACATTGATAGCACCCAGCGTATCAGTTCCTTGTTGGCCCACATGGTGATGCTCCCAAAGGTATGAAATAACTTGTAGGACAATACAAATGGCCCAGTTTAGGCTAGGGACTGACGCACAAGAGTTCATCAGATCCTGGAAGATCAAAATAGGAAGGAGCTCTTGGGCTAAGACTAGCCAATAAGCCAAGCAGTGCCCAGAAAGGTATAAAAGTGTTTCCCTAAGTTTAGGACTTCAAGTTCCTGAGTTAAAAGCCTGGTCTCACCTGTGGAGGCTATAATTTTGATCAGGAGTTTGAAGCAAGCCTGGCCTACAGAGGAAGACCCTGGGGGTTTTAGTTCGTTGGTCTCTGTTGGCTTTTCTTACTTTGTTTAATATAGGCTGGTTTCCATAAGATGGTTGAGCTGCCTTACGTCAGGGTTATGCAGAAAGTACGAAGCGGGTGGGGAGCGTACACAGTGACTGGCAGAGTGGGCAGCCCTGTGCAGGACTGGAATAAAATCTGTGGTCTTTCTAAGTCCCCTAGCACCCTATTTAGTTCATGATGACAGTGTGACAACTTCAGGGTTAAGGTTCACACCCACCAGACTGGAAGCATGTGAGGACAGGGGCCATGTGTATTGTTCAATACAGCATTTAGTCCAACATCAGACAAGAGCAGGATACATAACGAGAACTCAGTATTTACTGGTTTACTGGTTTACTAGTTTATAGCTAGTAAAAGGCATTCCATTCTGAATTTTTTTTAAAAAGCAGTCTGACTGTCCACAAGTCACTTCAAAATCAAGAGGAGCCATGGCCTTTGACCCTCTTGTCTTCGCCTGAACAGAGAAGCTGCATTCTGAGTTTACAAACAGTTGCCTAAGTGGGTCACCCAGATCACTTTCAGAAAGGCTCAGTGACATGCCCAGGTAACCAAAGGTCAGGGAGCTGCTACACACCTTGAGAGTGGTCCTGCTCTGGACAACACTAACCCTTCCCCAGTAGCAACAACTCCTCTCTATCCCTCTTTTTTTACTTATTTTATTTTGGGCTTTTTTCCAACAGTCTCTACATAGCTCTGGCTGTCATAGGTCTTGCTTTGTAGACTAGACTGGCCTCAACTCAAATTAACTTGTTCTGGAGTGAGTGTTGGCTCAGCCATTAAGAGCACTGACTGTTCTCTGAGGGTCCTGAGTTCAATTCCCAACAACCACATGGTGGCTCACAACCATCTGTAATGGGATCTGAAGCACTCTTGAAGACAGCTACAGTGTATTCATATACATACATACATACGTACATACATACATGCATAATAAATCATTTGTTATGTCACCCAATGCTGGGGTTAAAAAGTGCATGCCTGGTGCCCACAGAGGCCAGGACAGGGCATCTGATTCCCCGGGAACTAAAATTACTGGAGGTTGTGAGCCATCATGTGAGTGCTGGGAATTGAACTTGGGTTTTCTGAAAGAGCAACCAGTGCTCTTAACTACTGAGCCATTGCTTTAGCCCTCCACCCTTTTTTTTAGAAGGGAACCTCACTGTTGCCCAGGTTGAAATTCCTGAGCTCAGGTGACTCACCTTCACCTCCCATATGCCGAGTCTGCAACTTTTCCCAGCTCCTTCTGATTACCATCTGCAAGGGTCCAGCATATGGTGGAGTACTTCTCAGAGAGAAGCACCCAGATATCCATGGGATAGAGGAAAGTGAACCCCCTCCCCAGCCCTGTATTTAAATGTGTCCCAAGTCTGGTTTTGACAGGGAATTTGGTCTCAGGTAAAGGAATGACCAGGTAGTCAGATGCTCCTCAGAAAAATGAAAGGGTTAATAGAAAGAGATGTCCTTTTCTTAAAGAAAACAAACAAAACAGGTCTCGTTATATACCCCTCCCTGGCATAGAACTAGCTCCATTGACTAGGCTGTCCTCAAACTCAGACATCCACCTGCCTCTGCCCTTCAAGTGCTAGGATTAAAGTCGTTCACCGCCATGCCTGGCTACTTCTATGTTTGTAAGCCTTTAAATTTTTAATTAGATTAGTTACTACCTCGTCAAAAAATGAGCATACTGCTGTCTTCCAAGTGGAGATGGGAAGCCAGGTGTAATGGCCTTAGTCCCCGAACTTACGGGGTCAGGCTGTCATCTGTGAGGCCAGCCTGGTCTGTATAGAGTTCCAGGATAGACTACATAGAGACCCCTTATCTCAAAACAACAAAAACAGGTGGGGATGGAAGCATGATAGTATCCTTGGCCTCAGGATAGCATGAGTAAGCATTAACAATAGTGTGCTTGCAAGTCACATTGGGGACTTGGAGAAACTCATGAGGGTAGGATTAGGGAGAGGCTTGCAACCCTACATTTTTGTCAGGCTTTCTGGAGAGTGGTCCATGGAGCCCACTTCGAAATGCAATGCTGTGGGAGAAGGAACTGGGGCACAGGTCAGGAACAGTGAAAATTACCCTTTATCTCAATAGCACATCAAGGCTGAGCTTCTGAGAGCAGGAAGGAAGTCAGACAGAGTCCTCCAGCACCACCAGACAGCAAGAGCCAACCACTCCAGTCCACTTCTCACCTGGGCAAGTCCGTTTCCCAGCCTAGGCAGGTAGTGGTTAGAACAAGCTAGTGGCTTACTTGCCTTCCCTCCCCAGTCGTACCTGGCAGCTCCAGGAGTTTGCTCTCCCCTTAAGTTTTTTTTCCAGGTGCCTCCTTGGCCAGCTTTACATTTTACATCTGAGGGTGGAGCTAAGTGTCCCCTGGATGTCATCCAACAGCTTTTTCTGAGCAATCATTCTCTGCAGGGACCTGTCAAAAAGTCTTGGCTTGAGGCTGGAGGAAGCCAAGCTGGCTTGGCTGACTATGCTGTCTCTGGTAAGAGTTAAAATGTGTGCCCTCTACCCTAGGGCCAGGTCAGCATCTCCTTTTAGTCTCTCAGATCAGACTAAAGTGCAGCACACACCAAAAAAAAATGTGTACTAGCTGTATAAATAAACACATGTCCAGCTGGGCTCA